>NC_134950.1:48986530-49286530 GCF_965638725.1 Aptenodytes patagonicus | reverse complement strand
TACTTTATATTTATATATATATATATATGTATATATAAAAATCCAGCCATATGAAAATACTAGCAGAAGTTTGAAGAAAATACACAAAAATACCTCAGAGCTCTCAGAAGTCTGATCAGGTGAAGAAACCTTATGTTTTGATCCTCAAACAGAGAAAGTTTATTTATACAGTAAGTTCAATCACATAAATCACTATATATAATGCAAAAAATTAACAGTAAATGTCTATGTTGTAGCAATCAAAACAAAATTTGTTGCAATTTGTCACTCATGTTAGTAGTACTTGTCTTTGGTTATCAGCTGCCTATATATCTTAGAATGAAACAAATTTTGGTGCTTTTTCTTGAAAGGAACAGGTTATTAAAGATATGAAAAAAATGTAAAATTTTCAATGAACAAATGATTTTGAATCAACTAGCTAATTAACTGCCAATAACCTCATTAAGTGTCAACATGTGTGTAAATAATGAGCACAGTACTAAGGAGTGAGATGTTTTATTCTGATTGAAATGTAATTTTAGAAAGTGATATATTTAGAAGAAGAATTTATAACGCTGGATTATAATCTGAAATCTTTACTGATGTAAACCTAAGATAAGAAAGTGTTGCAGGTCATTTCAGTCAAGATTAGCCTGCCAGAGAAAGGTAATTTTGGATTAAGTTTTGACCATTCAGGTCAGATACAAGGAAAGTACCAGTCCAGTCACATATGGGGGTACACAGGCTCTATAGCAAAACTTCCTAACAAGGGCTTTCAACCACAAGGATTTTCCACACACATGTATGAAATCCATCCCTCAGGTAGTGGAGTCACACACCTGGCAAGAGGGGTTGTCACAGCCAAAAATCATTCAGGAATAGTGGCCTCTGTATAGGATAAGAACTTTCCAAAGATATGGGCTTAATATAAAACCAATTCATCCTCCTTCTCTCCTACCACTTAATGCAAGTTTTAAAAATTCTCTGGGGCAGGTGCAACTTTTCAGTACACTTATAGGCACTATTTTCTATCGTATCATCAACCAGCTTGTTGGATGAAGCTCACCTGAGTCCTACTGCAGTGAAATCATTGTCATAGTAGTAAATTAACCAACTGAAGGGGGAAGGAAGTGAAATATGGAAAAAAAAAATCCAATTAAAGGAGAAGGAAAGGAAGTATTTTCACAGTAGATCAATGAAGGCAGAGCAAGAAAAGTCAAGCCTAAATGGGAGTTTAAAAAAAATCTACCTTTGTTTATAGGAAACTGTGGATCCGTGCACTGAAAAGGACACCACCTACCTTCAAGGATTTATCTTCATTGCCAACCAGTGCTCTAATGCTAGAGGCAGTACCTAAAGATGTCAGTGAAGGAGTCGAAAACCAAGTACTGTTGCACCGCAGAAATACAGATAGACATGTCTTCCTAAAGATGAAAAGGTGGATGGTTCATACATACTGCGTTTAAGATTTCAAGATCAACATTACATTTATCAGCAATTTTGCTGTCATTCTGAAAGCTCTCTAGGACCAAGCATCAGGTAAAAAGCATATTCTTCACTGCTTTTGGGTTGTAGAGGCTTTGAGGAATGCAAGTGCTATGCTAGTTTAGTCTATTAGTATGATACAGATGTGTAACTAGTATAAATCAAAAAAGACTGGAAATCAAAGTACAGTTTTAATGTCTTAGGTGTGTGGAGGTAAAAGCGCCAAAAACTGACATAATTCTTTAATATGATATATGAATCACAGAACACATGGGTTTGCATCCAAAAGAGTCTGAAGTCAACTGAAGTCTTGCCATTATTGTCACTGGCTCTAGATAAGACCAATGTCTTCTAACAGCTAAATTAATATTTGGCAAGTAAAAAAGCAGCCCCCATTGTACTTTGCTGTCCCTGTTTACATCTCTTCCCTTGGGGACATGCCTATATATGCATAATTTTACTTATATCAGCATGCATTAGCCAATGTAAATTAGGGCTGCGTTATTTTTGATTGATAGATTCTGTTCCTCATCCAAAAATCATGAAAGAACATGATTATAAATGTATTCAATTTCATTGTATTTTTGTAAGTCAGAAAATTATTGTCCCCATTTTACTTACAGACAGTTGTTTCAATACAAAGTCCCAGACTGTCAGAGATTTTTAACCACATACCTCTCCCTGACCTTGATCAGCTTAAAAAAAAAAAAAGAGATTGACTTGTTTTTCCCCCTTAAATACTGCATTTTCTGATCTGTGTTGGGAAAGGTAAGGGGGTTTCCATATCAACACCACATCAATAGGTTTCTGCATCTCTTTCACAGGATGGGGAATGGGCCTCTGTCTTCATTGCAGTCAGCTGATGTTGTATGTATAAGAAGTGCACATAAAGGCTCACAGGAGAATAGAAACAGTCCATAATGTTTTCATTTCCAATGTTGAAGCCATCAAGAAAAATAAAAAACTAGCAAAAATATAAACAAAAAAAATCCTAGGACTCTTCTTGGTGCTAATACTTCTCAAAAACATTACTTTATTTGCCTCCTTTGTGCAGCTTGTTTGCTCTGCATTTACAAGATGATTTGCCAGTAGTTCTGGGGTTACGTAACATGCAATCCAGAGTTATTTTAAAACCTAAGTTATGGATGCTTTTTGTTTAAAAACAGAATATCCGGTGAAGACTGGTTCAGACATCTTTTAAGATGAGCACCATTCTCTGGAACACTCTGGATAAAGCAAAGCAACATCTCTAATGGTCCTCACTCTTTCGTAACTATTGCCTTTCAGGTCTACAAAGAAAATGACAGTCTTCCAGGCCATATTACCAGTCACTTCCCTCCTGCTTTTGTGATCTCTAAGGCAGATTAAATACCAGAGCAAGATAGGATGCTCTGCAGACTGGTGCTATGTAACACATAGAATAAGGGGAACAAAACATCGAGTCTTACCAGGGAAAGAGAAAATCCTCCCAGCTGTGGAGCTGAACCCCTCATCTAGATTGTAGCCAGGAAAACCAGTTATAGTTTTACAAAGGGAGCCTAACGCCAGAACAACAATTAGCATTGTGAGAAGAGGAAGATCTGCTATGAAACAGCCTCTCTCCTTGGATGAGCTGAAAGAGAATTGTTCTTGTACCAGCTTCAGCCATCCTTCTTCTATGCTCTGTATGCAAGAACATTTTTTTTCTTCCCAAATTTGTTTCCCTGAGGATTAGGCACCCTAGGATTAGGGCATTTTGCACTCATACTGTTACAACCCTTAAGAAGTAAGTTACCATTACAAAACAATTTCTAAATTAAATCCTGCAATGCTGAAAAATGCATTTTTACACAAAAATCAGTGCATCAGAGGGAGACAGAGGAAGAGGGAATATGTATAACATCAGGAACTGTAGGATGTGCCCCCTTCCCACTGAGCTATTGAGATTGGAAGAGACCTCTCAGGTCCTCTAGTCCAACCTCCTCTTTCAAACAGGGCCAGCTTCAAAGTTAGAGCAGGTTGCTCACACCTTGTCCGATCTAGCTTTGAAAGTCTCCAAGGGTGGAGATTCCAATGACCTTCTTGTCAACCTCTTGCAGTGCTGAACCCCTTTAATGATGAAGAATTTTTTCCTTTTCTCCAACTGGAATTTCCCTTGCGCCTTGCTGCAATGTGTGCTCATTACCCCTTGTCCTTTCATTTTATACCTCCAAGAAGAGTCTGTCTTTACTCTGATCCCTCCTTAGGTCACTGAAGACTGCACTTAAACCCACCTCTCCTTAGTCATCTTTTCTCTAGGATGACCAAACCCATGGTGGTAGTACAGCACCCAGCTTGACATTCTAAGCCCTCCATGGAGTTAGCAGCTCAGACTCAATACCAGGGTATCATGGCCACTTGCATTATAGATTGGAGCTGGCTTGCATACTTGTGGTGCAGTCTGCAGGCAAAGCTGTAAGGATACTGCTAAGTTTCTAACAAATATTTAATCCAGTGGCACTCACTAGAACAGAGCACAGTAATAACTACTTTTACCAGCTGAGCAGCATTAGCAGGGAGTTAGAGTCTAAGCTGCTGGAACTGAGCCCAGATACTCACCTCCTGTAACACTGCTTCAGTTTAAATATCTACAGTGAATCTTCATAACACTGAAGAAAATAAAAAATCCATTATCATTATGGATCTGTATTTCTGTAGCAGCTGGATCCCCCCCCATTTTAGGTAAAGACCAAATGAGCAGAGAAGAAAAAGTTGGTCCCCTGTCAAAGACCGTGCAGGTACTGTATGTTCTAAAACATGTTGTTATAAATGAGAAGAAAAAATATGAGTTCATCTTCCTTGAAGAGAAAGGTCAACACATTATAAAATACTGAAACTGATGTGCCAAGAGTACCTTGACAACATTACAAAACAAGTTACTGATTACCAAAGAGACTAGTTAGGTTTTTTATTGCTTAAGAAAAAGGTTATCGTTGCTGCAGGACAAAGCAGATAACATCCCTCCTGACTTGTAATTGTATCTAATACAAACAATTAAGCAGAATATGTAATTCATCACCTTTCATTCAATGAAGGACTAATTAGATTCCATCTAATTTTAAAAATTCAGTAGCAACAAATTGTGTCACTTCATTTTCCCATCACTTCTTTCATCATATCACTACTGTAGGGTTTTCTTGAGGTTATCAGAGGGTGATACATTTTATTTCCAATTAATTTAATTCAGTGGAAATACCTCCCTACTGTGCTCTGGCATTCTCGATAGAGTTTCTGGCATTCCAAGATTTTGTATATCAAGACTTGCTAGTTTCCTAAAACTTTTGTAGTATTCAAGGTGGAATCAAACTCTGAGGAATGGAGAAATGAAGAAGTACCAGACTGTTGGCTTTTGTAGCTACCATTTGTCATGAAGCTGTGGAAGTGAGCATGCACTGGTGTGGAAAAAACCCACTATTTTTTCTGACCTGAATTTCATGTAGTAAAATGAAATAAGGCAGCATCGTTTCTACACCTGCCCCACTTCCTGAATCAGTCACTATAGCATTTGATGAATGTGCCAGGTAGGTTTGCTGCTTAAGATAGCACGGTATCTCCCAGAGAAAAGTCTCCCAAGATTTTCTGTGGATCAAGCATAGGTCACTAGGAGCTCTGTGTAATTACAGACACTGCACAGTAGCAACATTGGGACATTCTGGCTGGACTAACTTGGCTTGCTTGAAGAGTGCTTTTGCACAGACTAACACTTTTGGTTAGCAGCAAAGCATTACGGATCATTCTGTTACCTTTAACTGAAACTAAGACCTCAGTTGTGCCTCTGCAAGTTTGAAGAGTGTATCTCAGCTTATCATCTCTGCCAGCTTCCACTTGAATGATTGTTGGATAGACTCTTTGTTTCAGGATGACTGACGTCGTAGGAAGTCATTACATGCATGGGTGCTTGCTCTAGGATTTTGGTTGGAGGCTTAGTCACAGTATGTTGCTTCTGGCAGGCATGATTATTAATGTCAGCACATCATAAAAATTGACTTACTAGTATGATACAGTGACATAATCATGAAACAGCTATGTCACACATAGCAGATATACACAGATCTCAAATACTTCATCCACTCTTCAGCTTCAGAGCATCAAACTCAGCATCAGACAAGAGGTACGTCACATCGGTACGTGAAGATGTGGATCAAACAACACATTCTTCCTGTGTATCTTCTCTCCCACATCTTTTTCCTTCTTCTCCTCACTGCTGTTCTGAATCAATAAATTAATTTCACTTTAAAAATACCAGAATTAAAATCTCCTGACTTGATACTTCAAATGTAAATGCACAGAGCCAATAGTGAATACATCCAAGAGCCAGGAAAGCATTTCCAGCATGCTTTCAGGTATCTGAACACCCATATGCATCTTCATTCTCAGAAATGTGTATTTGCTCACATACACAAAAGCTTATGTCTGTCCCAGTCAGGGTTCCTACATTATTTTCCTATTTATTATATTATTACTACATTATTGCACCTGTCTGTTAAGTTGGCTAAAATCCTTCTAAAGTAAGGAAAAGAAAGGCTGGGCTTAGGACTTCACTGTTTGGATTTCTTTGAGAAAACATCCCTTTGTAAAGCTGACATGCAGGTTTCCATCCTCAGCGGACCAGTGTGGGCATTAGGCAGCTGGAGTCTATTGCCGACCTCACTCAAGCTTCAGGCAGAGAACCAGGCCTGCAGAGATGCAATTTTCTCATGTTCCCTGTCCCAAAATAGCAATTAGAAGTGCCATTCTAAAGTGGTGTTCTTTCCTTCTTGCCAATGTTATTTACAAAAGTAGCACCATTTGAATGTAGAACTAGCAGGAAAGAAACACTTGAGAATTTAATACAACTACAGTTGCCTAAATATTCCCCAGGCTAAGTAGCCAGATTGGGCCAAGCTGCTAGCCATTACTAAGAGATGCAGCTAGGGTTTTAAGGCAAAAGGACCTTAGGTATTTCTTCTGCTGAGGCTGAAAGAGTGCTTACCATAATCACTGACTTCAGTAGGTTTGTCCAAGACTTCCCGCTAGAGGTCATTTCAGTGCACCTTCCCCACACCTTTGCCAGAAGTTCCCTCCAGGTAGGGAGAATAACATCTCAGAGCAGCACAGTGAAATCTGACAGCGCTTATTACATCAGAGCCCTTAAGCTGCTAGCACTGTAAGGAAAATACCTTTTTACCACACTTCTTGTGATGCACTAAACATCCAAAAGACTGACTGAGATGTTTGGCTCCTGTTTTGTGAAAGGACACCCCCATCCTGTCTCAGACACCAACACCTCACTTGTCTGTGCCAGCAACCCTGCCTCTCACTGCTCATTTCCCTCAGCCTAGAGAAGCCCCCAAGGCCCTCGGGGGGATTGTTGTTATGATAGCCAATGTCCCTGCCTCCAGAAGCAACTCTCAGACTTGAATCTTTAAGAATTTGACTATGCAAAATGTGTTACTGTGTACTGTGTTTATAGGCTACAGGGCACTGGGGAAATCAGTCCTAATTTACTCCATTTTGCAAATACAAACATGTTCTTTCATATTACTATGAAGCCATATTCCAGAGGCTCTGTGAAGCCTTGTACTTGATTAGAGACTGATGTCTCCCAAGTGATTCCTCAGCGGGCTCTGCCCTACAAATTCTTTTGAACATTTTTGAATGATTTCTAGTTTTAAAGAGACAAAAAAGACCTTGTTTGTCTTCAGTGTGAATGACAGACAACACTGACAAGCGAGGAATGGATGGCAGTGTTTTGCTTTAACTCTGGGAACTCACTGCCACTCAATATGATACATCACATGATAAATGCTATGGCAGTAAAATCAAACAGTATGTCTCTTGTACTCCATCACAACACCTGCCTGTGAAAGTATAACTTCCTGTAGATTTGTCCCTGTAGCTAGGTAGATTTTAAGGTTATTCATTAAAAGAATAGCTTCTGATATATTCTCAAACTTGAGACTGTTGTCCAAATGTTACGCTACCAGCATCCACTAAGGAATGTTTAAATGCAAGAAAATGGAGGCAATTTTTGTAGAGAGTATACATGGTAAAATACTGAACAGTGACAGAGCCATACAAATACAACAGTGTTTGGGTGCTGACAGAAGTCATTTGCCCTGATTGACAAATACAGCTGTCACTTATTGACATTAAGGAAAGAGGCCTGTTATTTCAAGCCAGGAATATGTTTATTCTGGGGTAAAACTAGCAGCCCAGTCATCAAAGAAAGATGGGAAAGACAGCTTTGGAAGTTGCTACCTTAAATCTAATGAGAAAAATGAAGAACAGAGTTTGTGAGGAAATGGTAAAGACTGTGAGATTATTGGGTGTCCTTGGTCATGTCCAGTTTAGTCATATAATGGAACGGTCACATTTTAAAACGGGAAGGTGTTATACATAAATGCAAAGGTGAGTTTGTGCAAGCTTGGCAAATCCTTTTGCATGTATTCTAGAGATTTTATTTTAAACCTGAGCTAACATACAGAATATGTTATGCAGAATAGATCCTGAGGGGTGGTTTGATGTTTTTTTAATCTCTTAAAGATTCAGATGGAAAAAGGGAAAGGAAAAAACAGAAGGAAAATAAGCTTTCACACAAAACACCACCATCCTTTTTAATCTGTCAGTTATATCAGTGAAATTGGAGTTTGGGAAGGTGTAGTGTGCCAAACTGGCCTTGCTCTGACCCCTCAGCCTCATACAAATCTGAGGTGAGAGGGAGGGAAAAGAGAGTTGGTTACACTTTTCTTGTCTTTTTTTAGCTTGCTATAGTTAAATAAAATCCTACCTAGCCAAGCTTTCTACATGTAATCTTCCAGCTCACTTGCAAGTATTCCAATTAGTTAGCAAAGATTCATGCAAAGAACTGTCTGTTTTCCTCAAATGCATTTCTGTTAAGTCACTCAACCTCACTGTTAGGAGTGTTTCAGGGCAGCTTAGTAAAATCTCTTTTCATGTAAAATGCATTGCCTTGAATCAACCTGAACAATTCCTTTCCTTTTCAGCACTCAGATGTTTTGACTTTGTTAATCCATGGGCAGTACATATAAAATGAAGTCTGCCTTGCCCCAGAGAATTTACTCTCTCCTATTTCCTTACACCAGCCACCACGGTACTATGGTAGATTATGCTATTCTTCTCACATTAAAAGTTCTGGTATAGAAGAAGAGCTAGGCAGTACCCAACCATCCATTTTTAACAAATTCTCTAAAATTCATATGGGACATGGGAAAGAAAAAAATGCACCTATATTTAGTTTGATAACTCCCTTGCCTGCGAAAGGCTCGCTTTTACACCTGATTTTTTGAACTTTCATCTGTGTACTGTATCTGCTCATTATGCTTCTAGTAGAGTCCGAGTCCTAGATCTTCTCACCCTTGGAAAAGGGCAATGGGACTTTAAGATGAACCTATTCTCTATTCACTTCAGCTTGTACATCAGAAGTCTCAGACAAAGGCATAGTGCAATGAACACAATGGAAATGAGAAGACTTCCTATGTTCCTTGCCAGCTACTGCTCTTTTGAAAAATTCCAACTAGACATTCTACAGCCGTACACTTTTTAAATCAAAGTACCTTATGGAGGACTGTCAACTTCAATTAACTTCAAGGTTAAAATTCAGGCAGGTTACCAGTGAAAAAGTGTTTTCAAGACATCTTTCATACTCTACCTTGTTTCCTGCCAATGTACTTGGCAGAGTACTGAATTGCTAAGAGACTGGAAGCTTGCTGATTTTTTATTTCCAGGTAAACCAACCATTTGAACTGCCTTGGACCTGAAGCCCTCATAATTTTCTAGTCCCCAACTCCAGGAAAAATAAGCAATTTTATTTCACTGAGAATTACACAGTTATTGGAAATGCATTCTGGAAAACTACCATGAAGAGAAATTAACATCCTACTTGCTCTATCTTTCGTTTTCATCTCTGATATGAATATCTGTTCTTGAATAAGCCATCTGTAGGCCTTCTACATATTAATGTTAAGTATCAAGCTATGAACTGTTTCAAACTAGCTAGCAGAATGCTAAAAAGGTAGATTGGCTGTTTTCATGGGCTCGATAATATATTTAAATGTAAAGTGGTTGGATAAAAAACATCAGAAAACCCATATGAATAGCTTTTCATTTGAAGAGCAGTCTGTTAAAATCATGCTATAAGGGAACACTGAGCATAAGGAAAAAGTAGAACAAATAGCGAAAAGCAATTAGGACAAAACTCAGTCCAGATCGATTGATATGCAAATGTCCTGGACTGGAGACTTCATTCATGGCCACTGACCTTTTGGATAAAGTAAGTTTTAGTGGATATCGAAGAACATGTGTTTCATTCTCTGGGGAAAAAAAAGTACAAGTTTGACTGTAGAAATTAATCAGTAGCCTCTAGATTTAACTGTGATGTTTCAAAACTGTAATGTACATATTTTATAAAGCTAATGAGACAATTTAACTGGGGAAGAACATCTCCTACTGGTAGCATGATACCAATTTACTCTTTTTTCAGACTTAAGAGGAGTCACAAACTCAGTTAACATCTCCACAGGACTGATACCTTCCCCACACCATGTCATCCATAACTGGTGTATGACCTGGGTATGAAAATACTCAAAATGTCAAAATATTTTGACAAGTCTTTCCATATTTGAAATACCTTCCCAGTTTGACATAAATTCACCATTTCTCTTTGAGAACGATATTCTTCCCTGCAGTCATCGTAAGTTTTGGTGACTACCTTGTTTATATATATTGCCTGCTTTTAAGAATGCTTCCTTTTAAGAATGTCATGGAAGACACTGCCAAAACCTCTACTAAGTCAAGTCAGAGTCCATTAGTCACATTTTTCTAAATCACCAGGCCAGACACCTTGTCAGGAAATTAGACTGGTTTATTATGGTCTGTTCTCAATAAACACATTTTATCATCTTGCAAACCAAACTTAATAACTTGAGCAGAATCTTTCCAGTGATCAAAGTTCAGCTGCCTAAAAAACCAGAAAGCTGTGGACCTACTGCCTTTTAAAAATGCAGAAAGTTGATCCTTTTCCAGTCTTCCAAGACCTTCTCTGTCCTCTATTAATTCTCCAGATAAGTGCTAGTTCTTCACAAACTATATTGGCTGCTTCTTTTAGTTCCCTTACAAGATGCTTTTTAATATTGCTTTGCCAATAAACTGTAACACATCTACATTAGCTAAATGGACTTGATACTGCTCTTCAGCCTCTTGTGAACATATCTCCCTTCTATAACCATTTAGTTAAAAGCATCTGATTGCACTAAATTTTTGCAAAGACTGAAGCAAAGAAATAATTGAATTCTTCAACATTCTTTGCTTCCCCTCTTATCTGATCTTTTCTTTTTGCTAAGGACCAGTGCTTCTTTTGTTTCTCTTCCACTTCTGACAGAATCTTTTCTATTTGTTTGTCTCTTACTATCTGAGGTCTACTGTGCACCTCCACTTTCTTTACATTCTTGAATTATTCCTTCATAAACACAGCTTGTTTTCACTTCTGAAACAATATCTTTTTGATTTTCAGGTCTGTCAGGTTCAGATTTATCCCAAAAATTCCCTCCCTACCAGCCTCATGGATGTGTTGCTTTTTTGAAATCCATTCTCCTTATTCTATTACTATTCGTCTGTCAAATTTTGTAAAAAAAAAAAAAAAATGTTATCTTTAATATCTTTAACCTACACTTCCTTCCGCTGTGGTATTTTAATCAATTCCTGCTCATTACTTAAGACTACACAGAAAATAGCTCAACTTCATACAATATCCTCCCTAGTTTGAACAAGACTTTATGTCCAGCTTGTTCTGAAAAGTGTGTTCTATTACATTTTTTCATAAGTCTGCCTGTCTCTTTTTATCTCCCAGTAATTCAACTAGTACAAGTCCTTTATTTCACTTAGTGCTGTGGGTTTGTGAGTTCAAACCAAATCAAACACCTTCTACTTCTTCCCAAATAGGTGATTTGTAGCCAGTTTCTTACGTGTTCTCATACATGTTCATCTTCCATTTACTTTCATTCAATGCCTTTCAACAAGCCTTTTCTTTCTGAGGTACAAAGCAGATATTTTCAATCTTGACATAGAGCAAGCACAACTCTCCTCCCTTATTTTTCTGGCATTCCTTCCCCAAAAAGCATCACCTTTCTATGCTGATAATCTAGTCCTGCAGATTGATTGTACCACCTCTCTGTCATCCAGTTATGTCATGCCTTTCATTCCAGTCTCTTCCCATTTCCCATATGTGTGTGGAGACATCTCAAAGGCTAGCACACTGGCCCATTATTTTCCTCCTGACCCTCTTACAGGAATGAAGGATTTATCCTGTGAGGGAACTAGGGGAGCTGCATGCAATTGCCCTCTCCAACCTTCCCCCAGTCTTTTAGCCTAGATTCATATTTAGCTAACAGTGAAAAACAGTGTCTGAGGAGGTTCTTTTTCACTACATGAGAACATCCAATGTTCAATATGTTAAACATACAAAGTAGTTGGGACATCCATTAGTTTCTAACTTCCACATTTAACAGGGTATTGAGAAAAGTCTGCTTTGTAAAGAGCTTAGTGCCCTGGGAATGCCCATATTGCTTTTTGAGCAAGGCATAAGGAAAACCTGGATGCATGGTGTCCCATAGAGTATGCAAAATGCTGCATGTTGGAGCATTTGCTCTTCCATTAGGGTGCACCAGTAGTGGGGTACTAGACAGACTGGATGCTCCCAGTACCACTCGGCCTGGCTGCCTGCAAGCTCTGCATGGGTGTTTCTGTGAGTAACCATCAAAGAAATATGGGCAGATGACAGATGGATCTGAGAGCATATTGTGATCCTTTGCACTCCCAGGGCTGCCACTGAATAGCAGCAGAGAGGTACTCACTGGACCTCAAGCCAGAGGCTGTATCTGTGCTAAGGGCAATTTCCTTCTACAGTAGTATCAGTACACAGCGTTGCTGGGGCAGACATTGTTATACCAGCAAAGCTGAATTTTGTACTAGTAAAACCATCCTGTGACTTCCAAGTGGTAATCTTAAGTGCAGGCCTTAAGAGAGATCAAAGTCACCTGGCACAACTGGTTTCCAAGTTAAGGTTACAAAGAAGTAAGCGTGGAGTTACACATTGTCCATGCCACAGAAGTGGTTCAACAGCTGCAGTTTCAGCAAACTTAGGTATTCCACCTTTCGCAGTACATGCAGCATCCTACTACATCACCTCAGGTTGTGTACATTTCTATTCCATCTCCCTCTGTTAAGTTTTCCCAGAAGGTGCAAATATCTGTATGTTCTGTGAACAATTGCACACAGATAGTGAATTCTTCAATACGAACTTTAAACTGTATTTTTATCGTTATAATAATGTAGTACCTGGTAGTAAAATTCAGCATGATTACAAAGCATTTTGAGAATGATGTTTGTTGTAGATAATTGTCATTGGTTTTATTTGCTCCAAAGCCAATTAAAACCTATTACTTCAGGGCACACTGCAGTGGCAGAGGGACGCCACCAGCTTTCCCAAGGAGAGACTTACGCAAACATGGTTTTTTAGAGCAGCTGGGCTTCAGCTTTCCTACCTAGAATAATAGCCCACCTGGTGTAAATCCACTTCCATGATACAGAAATTACAGGAGAATTTTTTTGTCCTAGAATCATAGAATCATTAAGGTTGGAAAAGACCTCTAAGATCATCAAGTCCAACCATCAACCCAACACCACCATGCCCACTAAACCATGTCCCTAAGTGCCTCATCTACTCGTCTTTTAAATACTTCCAGGGATGGGGACTCAACCACTTCCCTGGGCAGCCTCTTCCAATGTTACACCACTTCTTCAGTAAAGACATTTTTCCTCACGTCCAATCTAAACCTCCCCTGGCGCAACTTGAGGCCATTTCCTCTCGTCCTATCACTTGGGAGATAAGTTACTTGGGAGAAAAGACCAACACCCACCTCGCTACAACCTCCTTTCAGGTAGTTGTAGAGAGCGATAAGGTCTGAGCCTCCTTTTCTCGAGGCTAAACAACCCCAGTTCCTTCAGCTGCTCCTCATAAGACTTGTTCTCCAGACCCTTCACCAGCCTCGTTGCCCTTCTCTGGACACGCTCCAGCACCTCAATGTCCTTCTTGTAGTGAGGGCCCCAAAACTGAACACAGTATTTGAGGTGCGGCCTCACCAGGGCCGAGTACAGGGGCACGATCACTTCCCTACTCCTGCTGGCCACACTATTGCTGATACAACCCAGGATGCCATTGGCCTTCTTGGCCGCCTGGGCACACTGCCGGCTCATGTTCAGCCGGCTGTCAACCAGCACCCCCAGGTCCTTTTCCGACAGGCAGCTTTCCAGCCACTCTTCCCCAAGCCTGTAGCGCTGCATGGGGTTGTTGTGGCCCAAGTGCAGGACCCGGCACTTGGCCTTGTTGAATCTCATACAATTGGCCTGGGCCCATCGATCCAGCCTGTCCAGGTCCCTCTGCAGAGCCTTCCTACCCTCAAGCAGATCAACAATCCCGCCCAACTTGGTGTCATCTGCAAACTTACTGAGGGTGCACTTGATCCCCTCGTCCAGATCATTGATAAAGATATTGAACAAGACCGGCCCCAGTACTGAGCCCTGGGGAACACCGCTCGTGACCGGCCGCCAACTGGATGTAACTCCATTCACCACAAGTCTCTGGGCCCGGCCGTCCAGCCAGTTTTTGACCCAGCGCAGAGTACACCTGTCTAAGCCGTGAGCCGCCAGCTTCTCGAGGAGAATGCTGTGGGAGACGGTGTCAAAGGCCTTATTGAAGTCCAGGTAGACCACATCCACAGCCTTTCCCTCATCCACTAGGCGGGTCACCTGGTCATAGAAGGAGATCAGGTTGGTCAAGCAGGACCTGCCTCTCATGAACCTGTGCTGGCTGGGCCTGATCCCCTGGTTGTCCCGCACATGCCTTGTGAGCGCCCTCACGATGAACCACTCCATCATCTTCCCCGGCACCGAGGTCAGGCTGACAGGCCTGTAGTTCCCCAGATCCTCCTTCCGGCCCTTCTTGTGGATGGGCGTCACATTGGCAAGCCTCCAGTCGTCCGGGACCTCCCCCATTAACCAGGACTGCTGATAAATGATGGAGAGTGGCTTGGCAAGCTCCTCTGCCAGCTCCCTCAGCACTCTCGGGTGGATCCCATCCAGCCCCATAGACTTGTGGGCATCCAGGTGGTGTAGCAGGTCGTTAACGGCTTCTTCTTGGATTATGGGGGGTTCATCCTGCTCGCTGTCCCTGTCTTCCAGCTCAGGGGGCCGAGTACCCTGAGGATAACTGGTCTGCCTGTTAAAGACTGAGGCAAAGAAGGCATTGAGTACCTCAGCCTTTTCCTCATCCTCAGTGACAATGTTCCCCCCTGCATCCAATAAGGGATGGAGATTCTCCCTGGCTCTCTTCTTGTCATTAATATATTTGTAAAAACTTTTTTTGTTGTCTTTAATGACAGCGGCCAGATTGCGTTCTAGCTGGGCTTTTGCCTTTCTCATTTCCTCTCTGCACAACCTAACAAGATCCCTGTACTCTTCTTGAGTCGCCTGCCCCTTCTTCCACAAGCGGTAAACTCTCCTTTTTTTCCTGAGTCCCAGCAAGAGCTCCCCGTTCAGCCAGGCCGGTCGTCTTCCCCGCCCGTTCTTCTTACGGCGTACAGGGACAGCCTGCTCCTGCGCCTTTAAGACTTCCTTCTTGAAGATCGTCCAGCCTTCCTGGACCCCTTTGCCCTTCAGGACTGTCTCCCAAGGGACTCTCTCAACCAGTCCTGCATCATGCAAACCACATTGTGTATGGAATTACCATAATTATTCTCTGGCATCGGGCTCTTGGGAACCTGCTCTCGCAGAAGAGAAAGTCTCCAGAGTCCACTTATGCAATTTCCTCTGTAAAGCTGCCTAAAATGCCAAAGGAAAAATTTCCTAACTTCTAAAAAACCTTAAAATTTTGAAAATTATGTTTTCTTCTGTTGGCAACAATATGTAGAAAGCTTAATATTAACATTTCTATGTTAGAAAATACTTAAGGTTTTGGTTACAGGCAACAAGAAGCTGAAAAGTTCCAATTTTTTAACTTTAATATTTCAATAAAAAGCATGACTGAAGACATTAATTTTTCAAAATAATGTTTTCAAAATAATTTGTTTGCTTTAAACGTTGGCCAACTCAAGCCTATCTTCAAGTGGCCAGGAATCCTGCAAGGGGCAGAGCCAGCCAACATAATTCAAACAAGCTGCCAAGATGCTCCAGGCTCTCTCCAAACTAAGGAGGATCAGCAGAGTCAGAGGGCTGAAAAGGCAGCCCTCCCTTCCTGCGCTAAGCAGATCCTGATGCCGGAGCCTTGCACCATTCCTGTGTGCTGGACTAAAGGATAGTGATGGATCAGTGAAAATGCACACCTCTGAGCGTGCTCTCCCACCCTACTTTACTGCCAGGGGAATTATGATGGCCTAAAGCCAGTACAGCATAATGGAGGAAAAGGTCCCTTCTCTTTCTTTGCTTCGAAAATGTCAACATATCCTTTGCAATCTAGTGGAAACAAAAATAATTAACATTGCTAATGACTTACAATTCAGGCTCTTTGGATTCCCTGCAGTATAACCCTCAATTAAAATTTGTGATAGGCAGAATGATGTGGAAAATATGGTTCTGCAGAGGTCTGAACTATGTGGGTGATTTAATCTCCAATGAGCGTATGATAACCTTCTAAATCTCCAGAGTAAATTAAGTCACCCTACACATAACATCTATCCACAAAGCTAAGAACTGCACACCGAATCCACACTTATTTAACGTAGCAGCCTGAAATAGTCACTCCATGCAGAGGTAACCAGTTCAGGAACATGTCTCAGAGGCAGGGTAAAAGTACAGACATCAAGATGCGGATAACAATACTACAGCCCTCGTTTGCACTCCATAAGACTTGGGAAGTGAATGAGGGCACGTTCCTCCTCTTTACCACTGAAAGGAACTAGCCAAGTCTTCTAGTCTTCCCAGCACGCAAGTATTGGGATTTTCTAGGCACATAAAACCCCCAGGCTTTCAAATCAGAAACACATTGTTAAAGATTTAACAAAGGCAAGAGTTGAATCAAGCTTTTGTGGCAGATCATAAAGGCAGAGGGGTTTTGTCCTCAGCTTAGGCAAAGACTGCAGTCCTTGCCAAGACAAAATTCCTGTTGATGTCCTTGCAGATCTCACGTATTCCTTCTTTATACATGAGAGCCCACCTAACAGGATGGAGGTTTTAAATCCTCTATCCATGCTGAAAGAAAAGACATTGTCTTCACTTCTCTAACAAACACTGAATAGTGAGTCATATTTTCAAAGGAATTCCCTGGGGAAAAACATGTTCTTCTACCTTTTGTTTTCTAAGACTAGCTAAATAGTGAATACATAACTAAAATGGTTTTGCTATTTTCAGTGTTGTTGCAGTTTTTAATGTATTACATAGATCACTCAGCAGCTCTACACTTTGCTTCACCTTTCTAACCAGTTGTCACCGCCCTCAGATGTCGTAGCCTATACAGCTTTTTAAAATTAGGTGATAATTATGCTCACTATGGAAACATTCACTGCAAACATTCAGAGGATGCAGAGTGTTACAACAAAGGGAAATAATGGTTTCGTAACATAAGCCATAATGAGGCTGTCCTATGTCAGACAGTACAGTCTGTACAGTGAGAACATCTTTCTTTTATTTCAGTTCTGTTTTTCTTTTTTTAGCTAAATCCATTGAATACTGATACCAGAAAGCTGGCACCAGCGAATGCATTTGGGCCAACACAGCAATCTGCCAGTGCAGAGTGAGTTGCAAGAGCAAGACCACAGATGTAGGTAGGGAGCTGATAATTGAAAGAAGCAGAACAAAATCAGCTCCCATTCAGCTGGGCTGGGACCAGACTGAAAAGAAAATAGGAGCTAATGGTGTATCTTCTGGGAAATCACTCTGCCTTATGGTTTGGTTAACACCTTGGTTTTGTTGACCTGGTCAAATTGGATCTAGCTGGAAGTGCCGTTTTTTTGATCTGCCAAGCAGGCAGCGCTCTGGTGCGGGCATCGTGGGAGCATAAAGCTGCTGCAGGATTCCCTCTGCCTCATGAAGCGACCAGCTGGCAAGGCAGGTGACATTCACCTGGAAAATCCACATTCAGAGCAGACCTTGCCATGTCACTGCTTCAAGAAAACTGAAAAAAACTGCATGACAAAACTGTCGTGCAGTTTCTGTACCGCAGATATCCTGACTCGGGACTGTGGATTTTGTAGGAAAAAATGAAGGGAGAAAATCCACTTCCAATCAGGAGTGGAACTTAATCCAACACAGGTAAAAACTGAAAAGAATAAAGTATTTTGGGAGGAGAAATCCGCTGAGATATGTCACCTACATCAAGCTGTGCAGAATGCTTCCCGATACCTTGGGCCTGGACCAAACTATCCCTGCAAAAGTATTTAAATGGGTTTTTTTGTCTTCCAGCTTTCTGGCTCTGCCTCCCTACTGGAGGTGCAGCCAGGGCATATTGAAGGAACCCCCTCCCCAGGTCTGGGGTCATTTGAAGTTGGCCCGACATAAAAAGCTGTTTAAAACCCAGCTGTGGTGAACTGTAGTGGGGGAACCACGGACTGGACAGTGAATGAAAAGTCAAGCATTTTTAAGCTGTGGACTTAGCTAGTATTTTAAAAGAGCATAGTAATTTCTCTTGTACACTTCTGTACATCAGAGAGTATACTGACTGTGACCACAGTCCATAGAGAAGCTGTCTGTGTTCATGCGTGTAGAATTGGAAAAATTGCCTGTAGAAAAAACGTCATTTTCCCTGAACAGCAGGTAATCAGCATTCAGCAACAGCCTTGTCTTGGCATGAAGCCTGATAGGAAGCAGAGTGTCATAGCAGAGAAATAAGATAATTGAAAAGGAAAATGTTTCAGCACTCAGGACGACTTCTGCCAGTCTCTCTGAACTAAATCTCAACAACTGACTGGCAGACAGTGTCTGCCAGTGTCTCTCTGTCAATGGAATAGGTTGGCCCTGACCCCCTTCAGAAAGTGAGACACATCAAACAAAAGACAACAAGACTCATCCTCATTTCAGCTCACAGCTATTAATTTTATGGTGTGACTCCTCCAAATAACAGATGTGTAGCCAGAGCTGTTCCCAGATTCCAAGTGATGGGAGACCAATTTCCAGCACCTTGACTCCTCTAATTACACTGACAAGTCTCCCGAAATCTCTGCTGCGGCCCTTCATCTGAAACAAAAATGCAGACGATTCTCAATAGCGTCTGTTGAACTGAGAGGAATGAGAGGATTAATTAGTTGCAGTTCATAAACAATAAGATTAAAATCCATGAGTAACTGCAAAGTGTAATTGGCAATAACAATGCAATCACCACAGCACAAGAAGGACAGGATTGGTCCCAGATATTTTACATCTGGAACAAAATATATTGATTGCACTAAGACCACAGACCAAGGAGAAGCCCAGATCACCAGCTGGCTCTTCAGCTCTGCTGGCCTGGGCAGCTGCCTGCTTCTCCTAGAGGCTGGCACGCCAGCAGAGGAGCAGTTCTCTAGCAGAGGAGCATCGCCTCTAAATCTCCAGGAGTCCAATGGTCTCTGTGGGACTTACCGAAGGGCTGCACTGGGGCACCCTTCAGCTCGCTGGGGAGGGTTATGGCTAGCTGTGGTCTCTGGACCTGTGAGGCGTCCTGCGGAGGAGGGGGCGTGCAGCAGATAGTGCAGTTTTAAGCCTTCCCCTGCCAGTCCGCCCCGGTGTGGTGCAGGCTGCGGGTCGCTGGATGGCGGGGCCGCGGTGCGTCTGCCCCCGCTGCCCTCCCAGGCGCCCTCGGCGGGCGGGCATCACCCAAGGACAAGGGGTTGGTCCAGTTTGACACCTTCTACCAAAACACCCTTAAGATTCCAGACCGAGAAAATGGAAGCTTTTCACCTCAGAATTGCTGTATTGAACAGTTTTGATATTTCCAGCAGTGTTTTTCCCCCTCAGCCAAAACCATTCAATGCTTTCACCTATCTCACAGCTGCATTTTGCAATTCACTGAAAAACATATCCCACACATTATGGTCTTTTTTTTGGTGGGTGAAGTGCCCTTCCGCCATCCCCTTCAGGGATGTAATGCTTTGATTTTGTGTCTCATCGGTGCACTGCTTGCACTGCCTGAGCATGCAGAACTGGTCCAAAATACAGATTCTGCTTGCTTATGCAGTTGATTTTATCTAAACAGTCTATTTCTAGCCTTCCTAGGGGCACTAAACTTGTAGCATGCTAATCATAGCTTTCCTATCCAAAGAGCCTCTCTTCTTGTCTTTTCTTTCCAGACGTCCTTTACCCATGACGTGACAGGAGGAACATCACTGAGTTCTTTGCTAAAAACCTATCATCTCTAGGAAAAGGCATATTTCTCTTACAGAGGGACCATCGCACGAGAAGCATGTACTGCAGTAATGCCTTTACTGCTTCTCTCTACAGATAGTATTTTTGTCTAAAGGGGAAAAAAATAATGGGGATATCCCAGTCTTCCTTCCAAACCCATTGCAAGAACATGTCATCTTGGCAGGTGTGCTAGAGAAAAGCTGCCTCGGTACCTTGCTAAAACAAAGCCAGAGAGTCAACAAGAAAAAAAGTGAAACAGGTAGCATGTGCTTCTGGCCTCCACAGACCAGCTCAACTCTGATAGTGATTGGAAAAGCAAAAGCCATCAATCACAAAGGTTTGACATTGCACAGAAACTGGGCAGTTCACAGCCTTTTACCGCTCTGTTGGGTGTAATGAGAGTGCCAGGTGCTGTGCTGCAGAGCTCCCCAGGGTGCTCTCAGTGCCCGGGAGTGGGGAGGAGGGGAGGAAAGATCGGGAAAAGAAATAGAAAGCTGAGGGAAGGCAGAGAGCAGAGCAGAGAGGAAGGAGAGAGCACAGCAGGAAAGGACACAGCGTAAGCATAGCAGGCAGGCAGGGCCCACTACGTCTTCCATGCTGTGCTACACTAGCAACCTCACTGGTTTGCCTTACCATTTCTGCCACTGACACCATAAATGTTGTATTCAGTGTACTTAAATACATTGTTAGAAACAAAAATGATAAGTTCGTCAGGTGAGAATAACTTTTATTGTTTTAAAAGCAAATATGTGTTTAAATATATTTTTTTTCACTCCAATAATCCTTTGACTCTTTCATCAGACCTTAATGCATAATAATAAAGAGCCCCTGCAATCGATGGCATTTGATTTACGCATACACTTACTACCAGTAACTTATGACTAACCCTGATGAACAACAGATGGGAAAATCCAAAAACTGGCAGGTTTGAAAAGTTTTTTGGAGATTGTGGTTGCTACAGAAAAAGCTACCCACACAAGAGGGAAAACTTTCCCCACCACATAGTGGGAATATAGTCGGAGTCCACTGTCATTCTTAATGTCTAATACATGAGGGATTCTCTGCAAAGGCACAGTGATCCTGCCATTAACTTATAAGAGGAGATGGCATGGATTCTACAGTCATTTTTAAAACATTACATTTTCTACTCAAAGTTGAATGTCACCTTCTACGTAAATGTTTTACTCTATACTCAGAGCTGACAGCCAGGTTCAGACAGTCCAATGACAATTTGAAGGAACCTAAAAAGATACAGCGGGGTTTTTCTTCACATTAACAAAAGGACATTATGCAAATATGTGTTCACATATTTTCCACTAAAAAAAAAAAGCAGCATCTAGTGCAAGTCAGCTTTGGCTTCTACTATAGAGAATGCTAAATTGAAAGTGACTATAAATCCAGGCATGGAGACTCCAAACTTTCTTACTTTCCTAACATCCGTATATAGATCTCTTAGAAAAATGACATTTGTGGTTTAAACTAATAGCTCATAATATTATCTCACCATGTAGCTAACAAGCAGCACAGCTCAAAGAGCAGTCACAGCACAAAAATGCCCAATGTTTTTCTGATCATTTTAAAGAGCTGCATGTTACAGCTGGGATTTCAAACATCTGTAGGGAAGCTGGGCATGCAGCCCCTCCGCACAATGCAGATTATAATTTTTTGTCTTTTGATAGCGTGACGTTTTTAGGCTTTGCAATGATATGCCAGTTAAAAACCCCCAAACATACGCCTTTGTCAGCGAGTCCTCCAGATATTTTTTCACATACTCAGCTTTGTGTATTGACGTCAATGGGACTTTGAGCGGGAAGGACCAGATGACCTCTGAACGTAACTTCCACTCCTGTTTTCCACTGATTCACCGTCTGAAAAGGTCAGCATTGCCTAAAGGTCCTCAAAGCCTGATCCCACCTCATCTGAAGTAAGAGACAGCAGTCGCAGTAATTGCAGCCCCACAGAACTAAGGTCCTGTTTGTGCTGTGCTGCTGACCCATGTGTCTTGGGAAGTCTTGGAGAAAACAGGCACTGAAAGGACTTTCTGAGCATTCAAAGTCCAGCTGCCTTTTCTGATTGCTTTTTTGGAGTTCCTGAAGAGACACAGTATTTTTTACCTTGGGGGGGGTTCTTTTCTGTAATGCCCTGTAAATGCTTTGTACTCTTCATTAGGTGATGTATTTTAAACATATATGCATCATGGAAATCCAATAAAAAGTATCTTAATGATTGTTCATATACAAAAACATTGAGGATAAAAGGAGACTTGGCGAGGGCGATGGTGAGGGCAGCTTAAAAACAGGACAGAAAACTCTATGCCCCAAGTAAATAGGCCAAATGCACCCTATAGCAACCAAAAATCCCTTAAAGTGGCTAATTGGAGACTTTCATAGAGTTTAACATGGCTGTCCCTTTTGCAGTCAGGTACATTTTCTTCAAGTCACCACAGAAACAGCAGCAAAATGTGTTGCTGATGAATCATTGTTGTTATAAAGATACAGATATTCCCCTGAGGCTTTGGTAGTGTCTCCTGGGGAGTGGAGGATCTGCTCTGTAGATGGCAAAGTCCTTGGGGGGATGACTGCCTTATCGCCCAAAGTAAGCCCAGCTGGAAAACGAAGCTATAATCACTTTTAATAACAAGGCTATGGTCATTTTGGCTGTAGCCTGGCCAAAATGAGAGCCTGGCACTTCCAGCGTGCCCTTGCCCTCACAGCAGCAGCAGAGGCTATGGTGCTTCTTGCTGGCAAGCCGCGAAACAGAGCAGCAGTTCAACCAAATCCTCCCTCCAGTAGAAGCAACTGTTTCAAAAGCCCTTTTTCCAACACCCCTCCATTTTCTTTTCCTTCCTCTTCCAAGGGAGAAAAAAGGAGCCCAATAACAAGGGAAAGAAGAGCTGTGCCTATTCTTACTCTGCAGCATTGTCCTTGTAAGCCAAATTCAAGAATTCCTGGAGGACTGGGATCTTCACGTGGGGTAGTTTTCACAGGTTTCAGTGGTTTGCACCAGCAGAGATTCTTGTCCCTTATGGTATTTCTGGGCCATGTCTTCACCCTTCTAATTCCAAGGTCCTACACAGGAATCTGGGAATAATAAATCATGTCCTAGGGCAAGTTCTAAAATTATGCCAAAAGGTAAACAAAAGTTACATACTATCTTGAATTACCAGAAATATTTTGATTTCATTCACGTAGAACGAGGTCAGAACCTGCCTGTTCATCTCAAAGCAAGGAACAAAATCACCTATACCTCCCAGCAATGCAACATATGCAGTCATTCAGCATCGCTTCTTGGAAAACAGGCATTTCAGTTAGCATTTACCTTTTCAGTTGCTATAACAATTAAACCAGCATGAGCTTGTCCTCTTAAAACTCTACATTAAGTTATTGCTTTTGAACAGACAGAATATAAAATGTACATAGTCTAGAAAGGGTAATAACGCTTTATGGAAAACCCCTCAATGGTTAGTGTATTTTCTTGAAGACAGAGTAAAAGGATATTACGAAATGCAGAGAGGATTTCTCTGACATAGTTCATGATGTGAACACAATTAGTACAATGTACTTAAGTTGGCATGGCAAGAGTCATACAGCGTTTATAGCATATCTATGCTGTATGTGCTGGTTTTGGCTGGGATAGAGTTAATTTTCTTCATAGTACTGGTATAGTGCTGTGTTTTGGATTTGTGCTGGAAACAGTGTTGATAACACAGGGATGTTTCCGTTACTGCTGAGCAGTGCTTACACAGAGTCAAGGCCTTTTCTGCCTCTCACCCCACCCCACCAGCGAGCAGGCTGGGGGTGCACAAGAAGCCGGGAGGGGACACAGCCGGGACAGCTGACCCCAACTGACCCAAGGGATATTCCACACCATATGATGTCATGCTTAGCATATATAAAGCTGGGGGAAGAAGAAGGAAGGGGGGGACGTTCGGAGTGATGGTGTTTGTCTTCCCAAGTAACCGTTAGGCGTGATGGAGCCCTGCTTTCCTGGAGATGGCTGAACACCTGCCTGCCGATGGGAAGCAGTGAATGAATTCCTTGTTTTGCTTTGCTTGTGTGCGCGGCTTTTGCTTTACCTACTAAACTGTCTTTATCTCAACCCATGAGTTTTTTCACTTTTACTCTTCCGATTCTCTCCCCCATCCCACCAGGGGGGAGTGAGCGAGCGGCTGTATGCTGTTTAGTTGCCGGCTGGGGTTAAACCACAACACTGTAGCACATGTCCCGTCAAAGAGTATGAGAGAAAACAGGAAAATGGTCTAGAAAATGGGGTAGTAGCAGGACTCTTTAGAAAAAGTTACATTCATAAATCCAGTATAACAACAGTACTGTCAGAGGGCTTCATGCAAGCAGCTCTAGAGGTCTGTAAATGTACGATGCACAGGTACCGCTTCCAAGGTGATTTCCAAGGTATCGATTTGAGCGCTTTTTTCTTCCTGCACAACCACCTTTACTGACTTCTTACTGGCCTGTTTCAGTTTTGCTTGGAGGTTGTTCTCCAATGACACAGTTTCTTGAGGAGGGAATTCCATGGCACTTAGCATCTCCTGGAAGCATTCTGGATAACTTTGAAAGCGTTCGAAATTATCACTGCGCTTTTCACAGGGGAAATAAGAACATTCTTCCACAATTGGCAGAGAATTACAGCTGGATTCATTTTTCCCCTTAAATGTTCTCAGGCTGGTGTTCAAAGCTGATCTGTAGTTCTGCGGTGCCTTGACACAAAAACAACTTCTGATGCATAACTGTTGAAGAACTGTGAAATCTTTGGCGATGGTGTTTCGGAAATTGGGCTTCAGGAGGAGATAGATGACTGGATTGTAGAGTGTGGAGGACTTTGCAAAGACAGCTGGCACAGCAAAGGCTAATGGAGGAATCTTATCTATTGATCCAAAAGCTGCCCACAGAGCAATGATGGCATAAGGGCTCCAGGCAGCAAAAAATCCAATGCACACAGCAACACTCAGCTTGCAGAGAAAAAGAGAAAACAGTGAGTTAAAAAATTGCATGCACGAGAAAAATAGCCACCAAAATAGTATATGCATAAAAATACCACCTGATTGAACCCCCTTGTTAAAAGTCTCCCCAAGTCTTCCATCATACCTCAACTGCTCTCCAAATGTGTATTTTTCTAGCAACTTAATTCTGTCTGAAACTTACTTCTACCTGAAACTTTCAGAGTTAAAATGTATCAGCTCCTACATTTCTCTTCCTCTTCACTAAAGTGCCATGAAAACTCTTTTTAAACTAAAAAGGAAGCCAATGTAAAGAAAAAGATACTGTTCTGGAGAAACACTTGTCTAAATTGCAAAGCCATTCCTATTTACTGTCTAATTCATGAGTAATACTGGTTTTCCTGGCTACAGAATATCTTCCATAATTTTACTGTTGGTGCTCAAACTGGAGCCACACACAGGCATCTGACAGCGGAAAACTGGATTAATCCTGAAGGTGAATCAAATTAATGAATTTAAATTAACTCCTACTGCACAATTGTTTGTCCTAATAAACTCTATGAAGAAAGCTTTGATAGGCCTTTAAAAAAAAAACAAAACAACCAAAGAACCAACAAAAACCAAACACCAAAAATACCCAGCAGGTTTTTTGTATAAATTATCACAGAGATATGTAAAATGCAAGAATAAATATTGGGTCTGCAATAAACATAAACCTCAAGAAATCTAAAGTAAACTGTAAGCACCAGCATGTATAGGAAGACTAACCTGCTGAGCATCATTCTAAGCACTGTTTGTAACTGAGGTGCACATATATTTTAAAGACAGAAACAAGAATATTCATGCTCTTGAAAAGTCCATTCTTCACAAGTCCATTCTTGCCAAAAGTATGTATTTCCAAATAAGGAAGACAGTAGAGAATCCATTCAATTTAGAGTAGTATTGGATCCAAGGGACAGAAGAAAATACACAAGGAAAGTAGTTTGTTTTCAGCTGCTAATTGTGCAACCTGCCTGAGCTGCCCTCTGCAAGCAGGAGTACAGAGCTGCTAACTAGCTCAGTTAACTACAAATCCTCCACTTTTCTCAGTGAGGCTCTGGCTATAGATTCAAGGTTGCAAAAATCACAGGTTTTTTTTATTAAGAGAGATAACATTGTGTGTTCAGAGTGAGAATGAAAGAGGCCCTCAGCACTAACACCAGAGGAACACACATTAGACTCTTTTAAGGCACAGAGAGCTCCTCCAAATGCTATTATTTTCTCCCTAAGTTTAATAGTCTCACAAATTTTATTTTGCAAGAAGAAATGCGTGGTGATTGCCAAGAAATATATACCACAAGTTTTATGAGGAATGTCTGTGGCACTTAACTGGTTTTTCTATTAGGCTAAAATCTGTTTATGAATTTGCATATGTCTCTAGAAAGCTATCCACTATAATAATAGTGGCACAGGAGAAATTTCCCATTTATGGGTGATTACCAGTTAGAGCTCTAACCTGTTAGAGCTCACATGAGGTCCAAAGTTAGAGTCAGTTGACAGAACTGAGAAACAAGGTATTTTGACAGAATGAGACTAGTTAAGAAATGATGAAGAGGCAAATCCACAAGATAGGGTGAACTTAATTTTTCTTTTTTTTCCCATAGCTTCTATTTCTTTACATCAGCTGAAGGTCTGGCTCTATCTATGAATATGCTGGTACCATATGCATGGGTTTTGTAATCCTCAACTGTCCATGGCCAGCATTCAAGACTGAAGCTAAAAGCAGTCTCTGTGGTAAATAATATGCCTTGGCCCTTTAGAATCACATTAAGAAGAAATGGACATTAGAGTCAATTGGTGCATTTCCCAGATGGCTTATTTATGGTAGCAATTAATCTTTGGGATTGTGATAGGCT
The DNA here is from genome assembly GCF_965638725.1 of Aptenodytes patagonicus. NCBI lineage: Eukaryota > Metazoa > Chordata > Aves > Sphenisciformes > Spheniscidae > Aptenodytes > Aptenodytes patagonicus. The sequence goes on along the minus strand of NC_134950.1, from coordinate 49,259,836 downwards.
TTACATTGTTCCTATGAAAAGATATTTGGCACATATTTTCAAGGAGCTCTCAGCCAACTGCCCAAACTGCATCAATACAGTTTCTAGAGCAAGGAAGGGATTAATCTTGCATAACTTGAGCTATCCAAAAACTTATATGCTAAATCTAAGCTAGTCTAGGTTGTTTATAATGTCAAAGGAAAGAGAGACATATCTCCTGAAAGTAATTGACATCATTCAAAGATCTATGTCTAAAATAGATGTGACACATTGCTCTCAGGTCTTTGTCACTGACAATTTTGAGGATGTACTTAAGCCAACTAACTTTTAGTGGAGCACAATTAGGCAAAAGGAACCCCCTTTGAGATATTTAAGCGTATCAACTGTACATATACGTACATGAATGTAGAAAGAGACTTTGTTATTATTATTTATATTGTCATGCCACATATTGAGAAGTCTGGAGTTTAATACAACAAAGCTCAAAAGGACTTAACACTCTCTGCCTGTGGTAAGAAGTTTCAAGCCAGGTGCTTGATGAAGTACCTCCATCTCCTTAAGATCAATAAAATGACGAACATGGTTCCAAGAAGACAGGTATGAGGAGTGGACTAACCAGTGATGCCAACAAAAGATGGCAAAGAACGTCAAGATTTTCATATGCACAACGAAAGAAGAGAATTTTAATGAGGCAGATATGAGGCAACTTTGTGAACATTCACAAGAAATTCACCAAAGGGCCAAACCAAAGGACACCTTTGCGTTTTTGTGGGCAAACAAGAACAACAGCAGAACTGCATAAGGACAACAAATGGGGGAACGTTGCATAGTCACACTATGCCTTCAAAGGCATGTCCTTTAGTACACATTCTTGGAGACATGGCGTATTTGTATAACTGTATCTTAGCTACCGCTGAAATACTGCACATGCAAGTTGCAGTGGTCAGTTTTCCTAAAATGATCAGAAAAAGATCATTTGAATGTACACTGAATGTACACTGTTCCAGTGAAAATAGAGAGGCAATGAAGCATAACAAGTCAGCCATAGTAAGGGATTTCAATTACCTGCATATTGATAATATGGTCAAAGATAATAACAGAAAAGTCTTGAAAGCAAAATATTTCCCACAAGCTCTTTCACTGTAAGGGACAGAGTACTTGTGAGTGAGCATTCCTTTTTTCCTGCTGGTTCATATTTCAACTTTGCCGATGATTTCCAAAAAACTTTCTTAATTCAGTGCACAATACAGTGGCCAAAGGTTACCTAAAAATGTACGTACCAGGATAGAAACAAAGCGACATCGGTTCTGTAATTCAAGCCTCAATAACCACCTAGAATTCTGTGAATATGTCAGAAAAAAAACTTTACTTCTGCCTCAGGTAGGTTATTTCCAATTATGAGTTCATTTTACCCCAGAAACCATTGTTCAGAATAACTGATCTGTACATTCGTTCTTTTTATTTCATTTCATTAACTCACAAAGGCCACACATCAACTATGTACATCACTGTTCATAAGTGAATATGACTTTCACACTATGAGACAGGTCAGCTACCCCATTTCATTAAATCACTGTGTGATTGATGCAATTATCTTTATGCTATACTTGATGGACAGATGTCAGTTCTGGCCTTGGACTTCCTCCTGTGAAGGTGATACCACCTGAGGCAGCAGCCACCCGTGCATCACTACACAATGAGACCCAGGGAGGACAACAGGCATGCTGGACTACAACTGAGCCTTTTCATAATTTCACTCCAGTTGAGCCCAGCATCTCTCATTAAAGCGAAGAAGAGACATATTGCCTGATTTTAGCCTCAGCCTATAATACATAGCTGCTAAAATTGCAGTAACAGCAAACTGAGCCTGTCTAGAACACAAGGAAATCCAGCATAAAACTGTGTGGCTGCTTAAGGAACAATGTGATGAAGTGACTTAGAAAAATATGTGCAGGCCTCATATAAAGGCATAAAAAGATTTAGTTGTTACAGAAACGATTTCAAAAGGGACTAAGTAACTCATTACAGTTTGTAGCAAGTACAATCAAAGGTTTATGATCCAAAATCCCTTAGTGTTAATAGGAAGATGATTTTAATGAACTATAATGGACTCTCTGTAATGTCTTTATTTTATCATGGAAATAGAGAGAAAAACAGCTTCGGCTCTGTAAGTTATCTTTTCATAACTGCACATATTCATGGAAATTTCTAACACCTTTTCTTTTCAAAGTGACCATCAAGTGTCCCGTTGTTGCTCTGCAGTAGTATGAATAAAAGGCAATGCCTTCTTCCCACATCCTGCAAGCCAGATTTTTATTTTAATTATTTGTATTTCCACTCAAAGATCTCACTGATCAGAAGAATCCCTACGGTCCTGCCCATCATACAGGGACGTAAGAAAAATACTATCACAGGATACATAGCATCCCCTATACACCCAGCACCTGTTCTGACTGGGAAGTTTGACATAACTTACGTAGTTTGCCAAGTATACATTATTTCGTTCAATGTAAAAATTCATATAAATGTAGGCATATAGCAATATAATAATTGCCCAAGGTAACGCAAGAAGTGATTCACCCTTGCTCTGCCTCTTAGCCTAGACTGGACCCTATCATAGCTTGTGAACAATATGATTTGGCATAGAGGAGTTTTCAAAAATCTTTTTAAACTTTGCCCTTGTGTGTAGGCAAATCCTGTATACAAAAACCTTCTTAAAAATATCTCCTGGAGAAGCAAATAAACACAATTACAAATGAAAAAAAATTCTTGGTGTCTGTAAAGCAAGCACAAGGATATTGTTCACATACCAAATATAACAGTAGGTGACACTGCTCAGAAATTTACAGGCAAAAATCCTTCTTGGGGAATTACGATTGAGCTGGAATGTGGGGAAAACATTATGGTTTACAAGAAGAGCTTCACAACAAAGAACACAAGTTACAGAGGATATTTTTACATATCTGTTTACAGGCAAACAGATTTGACATCACAGACACTGAAGTTAAGACTGACAATCACTAGAACATGTTAAGATCCTGTTAAGCATGGTATAAAAGCATCAGCATGAGAAAAGTCAATCTAATCTTTAATCATCATTCATTTAGTACCAGACTGCACCAAAAGGAGCATTGCAGGCTTGGGGACAGGATGGGGCACTCTCATGGTAGGGGTGGCAACAGGATAATAGGCTGCCTGACACTGGCAGTTCTCTTGCTGGAAAAAAGGTGTTATCTCTCATTTTCCTACTTAAACTACGCAGACATAAAGCTTTCTCCTGCACGGTGCTACTCAGCCAGGAGCAGCTTGCAAAGAAAAATTAACCCTCAGAACCTCTCCCCAGCATTCCAGCCATGTTAAAAACAGTACACAGGAGATGCATCCTGGCCACGAAGACTGGGTTTTATAGTTTCATTGGCTAAACTGCTAAATAAAATAAGATCAGGGACCACTACCTGGATCTAGCACAGACTAGTCACCTCCATACTGCATAGCGTTGGACCCTGGGTCTCACCAGCATTCTCTTGTGGTGTCTTCATGGGCTTAAGACACAACTATTGCAGGGTCGGTGTACTTTTTTTCAGTTCAAAGTGTTTTTATTGCATGAAGGAGAGTATTTGTTGCATGCCCTAGGAAGGGGCGTTAGGATCATGTCAGAGTGCAGATGCTGCTTGGATAATACTAGTAAACTGTACAAGAGGGAACGGGTACAAGACAAATGTGCCACAGTCTTGTCCATATCACATTTTAGGAACAGCCCCTGGTTTGCGCTATCCCCTGGCCTATGCCCAGGCACGGGTAAAAAGCACACAAGGGAGCATGCTAACAACTAAGCAACAGGGCAATCATTGGGCCAGTGCTTGTGATCCTTGGCCTTCTTTTCTTTGACAATACAGAAATTACCACCATTTCCTGCTACAACTCCTCAGATTCGTCTGCTTTTATCTGCTGCCTTTTGCTTCCTAATTTGATAGGAAGACATCTGGGTTCCCAGTTTTCTGGGTCTGCACTCCTACAGCATCTAACAATACCGGCTCCTTTGCATTCTAGTGATGTTTGTTTCCACAACAAAATAATTTTCGTATGCTCTAAAATTCAAGGAAATAGATATGTACCTTACACCTGTGATACTAAGCTGTCCTAAGAATTCAAGACTAGTTTACAGCAACCAGTATTTCAAATAACAAGTGAAGATTTCATTATAGGTAAAAAATTATGAATGTTAAGATATTAGGAGTCTTTGCTGATCATTTTCTTACTTTGTCATAGCCCAGCATGGAGCTACACCTGCAAACTTCTAATAGATGCCATGTTTAGATAACAGTATGATAATTACATAGTAGGCTTGCTTTTTATTTATAAAAAATTTAAATACTGAATTATCTATATACCTGTCATGTAGTGTATAGTTTCAGCAAGCTTTAACGGAGACCATGTAGATGCTTTAGATCATTCAGTCCTTAGCATCTACAGCTCAGCACGTGTCACTATTTTAGTGCCTGCCTACAATTTCAGACTCGACAGCTGACGTGTCAATTATCTGCAAATTTCAGTAAATCAGTATGAGCTGCAGATCTTCAAGCAGCCTGAAGAACTCCTGTTTAGATGTCCAAATATAATGCAGTAGCTTCAATGTAACAGCCAATATCTACATTTAAAAATTTCATCTACAGAAGAATAATATTGTCCAGAAATATGCACAGAATTTAAGAATATATAATGAGAGTTGTGTAATATTTTTTCACTACACTTTACCTTCACTGTAATGAACTCCCTTGGGACTCGGATGAACGTTTGCTATATCAACACATTCACTATAGCAAAGAAGATTTAGCAAATTCTTCTATCTAGACAATAAACTGACTAAAAAATCTTCACTTTCAACTGATCATTGTATACCTGTATGGAGACTACAACATTATTGCTTAAGATTGTCAGGATTATCAAGAATATCAGTAAGAAGGAGCAATGCACAGAAGAAGGCATGGAAAGGAGAGTTTCTGGTCAAGTTCAGGAGAGATACTTTTGAGTTAGGCCATGGACTTTTAAAACCCTGTGCCCCTACGGATCTTTTATGAAGAGCAGAACTATTGTAGCCTGTAGGCACAGATGAGGTAAACCTGCATGCTGTCAGGGCCAGTCCATCCAACACGCCTGAGGCCAATGCTAGGAACAGGCAGGGAAGCGGCATTTCAGTGTATTCAGCATCTTGCATGTCTGGACTTGAAGTATCTCTATGTACAGCAGAGAACCTTGCCGGCATACAGATGTTCCTGGTACAAAATTATTAATAAAGGATACTTCACTGTAATAATAAAAAGATTTTAGAATAGAAAGTTAGAAGTACATTTTCTGCTTCTTAAGAAACATATTGCAAAAGGGTTTTGAATAGGAAGTCTTGAGCATTAATGAATGACAAGAATCAAGCCTTCCTGAGATGATGTCATTTAAATTGAGAGGACTGCATGTTGTCCTTTCTGTGAATCATGTAAGGTCCATTATTTGTCTCTTCTGTAGAACCTTTTGCTTACTTTGGCAGCCAAATTCATTCTTGTCTGCAAAACAGAAAAGAATATTTGCAGCATGTTAACTTTTCTCAATTTATTTATGTGATATGCATATTGCAGCACAGCCTTAAAGGATTCTCAGTTCCCGGAGGCTGCAAAGAAGGAGAAATGGGCTCTCAGAAGGTAATTAGATAAGGCTATGACAAAGCCAATAAAATGATAGTTTCTTCTTTCCTTTCACTTTTAAAGGAATTGCTATGGGTGAAGCTATTCAGCTGAGAATAGAAAGTTTTTCCTACAAATTGTTTCTGACAGGGTAAATGCAACTATTTTCAAGATCTGTGAGACTTAGTCCAAATGCATGCTTATAAGCAGCAAATTAATTCCACTGATTTTTTATGCCTCAAGGGACTATTACAACCTCTACTTTGTTTTTCTGCAAAATAATAAGCCAGTGAGCCAATGCATTGCTAAAATAGAGGAAGAAGTAAAAGAAATTAGAAATTCACAGGCTAAGCTTTGAAAATTCATGTAATGAATTTTACTCCTCCCTTCATTCAACAAAGCACAAAAGAGTAAAAAAAGTAAAAACAGTAAACTACTGGTACAGTACCATGGTTCAGAAAAAAACACCTGATTCATATTGGTATCTGCTCTAAAACAAGTCAACGGGCCTCTTTCCAATGATTACTCTGCTCTCAAGACCTCGGAACAGACCTTTGGCAGCATTTTTTTAAGCAATCTGGCATTATTTTGTTCACTTACTCTTTTGTACATACTTAGAGACAGCATCTCACTGTATCTACTCAGCTTAATGGTGCTGAGCTGTGCAAGATAAAGGTAATTCTTCTTCAACTGTCTTGCTAAAATATGGCAAAAAATATTTTTAATGCTATCTAATTGCTACTGCCCAAAAATTTTTGGTAACTGTCTATTTATTTTAAAGTGAGTCCTATGATTAGCGCACAGCTTACAAAAAGTATGCATAAATGGATATGCCCTCTCCTGTACTCAGGCACTACTACATATTCCCTGTAGCTCTAAGTAGAAACGATGCTCTAATGTAGCATAAAATTTTATTTAAAATGTGTACATCAGCTATGTATCTTTAATGCAATCCATTCTCCTTGCATCATGGACTACCTTGGTTGAAGGTCACGCATGATGGAGCCCTGCTTTCCTGGGGATGGCTGAACACCTGCCTGCCGATGGGAAGTAGTGAATTAATTCCTTGTTTTGCTTTGCTTGTGCACATGGCTTTTGCTTTACCTATTAAACTGTCTTTATCTCAACCCACGAGTTTTCTCACTTTTACCCTTCCAGTTCTCTCCCCCATCCCACCAGGGGGGAGTGAGCGAGCGGCTGCATGGTGCTTAGTTGCCGGCTGGGGTTAAACCACAACAGCCGATTGCCTCCACCCCAAATCAATAAATATTATACAGTCAATAGTGTAAGTAATGTAATTGTAAGTTTGCCATTGACTGTGTCTTCATGCAGATTCCCTCCCTTCACAGGCATTTAGAAACAGCACACAGACCACTAATCTCCAAATGGCTTTGAAATGCCTGCAGCAAAGTGCAATGTTGCCGTGCCTCACAACTAAAGCATCTTTTTAAAGTGGACAAAATCAAGCAAGGCACTAAACAGCTGTAATTCTTCTTTCACTTCAGGAACAGATTTACCCATTACAATGAATTATTCAGATTTAGCATCCTGTATTCTAAACTGTAGGTCTTCTTTGAAGAGTAACCTTTATGCAATTTGATTTCCATTATATTTCCTATTATGCTCATAGGTTTTCCCACCTGTAATTAACCACAGCTTTCAAGATAGCTTGCACCAGTGGATAGACAATACTTCCAGTTTCAGAGCAGTGTGACATCCTCCATTAATGTTGGTTGTAAAATTTCTATTAATTTAACAAAAAATAATTCAATGAGGATTAAAAAACCCCCAAGCACCATGTCCATGCATTGTACAAACCCAATTTAAGACCAAATAATCTCCATGGTGTGCAGATTTGTGTTGTTTCTCTGGAAATCATTGCATTCCATACTAAGAACAAAATCAGTTTCTTCAATAAACAATATTAGAAAAGAGATGTGAATTATTCAGCCTTCTCCTTTTAGCCAAATGATACTTCAGTGTTTTAAATCAGGTACTTCAGAGGTGTCACAAATTAGAGCCACAAAGAAATACAAGTTGAGTACCAGGAGTTTTGTCCAAGGTCATACATGAAGTCTGAATCAGAACAAAAACTGAACACAATCTCCCAGGCCAAAGGCTTGCCTCTCATGATTTAAATTGAATGTACTGCAGACAATTCAGAGATGGTATTTGGACAAATATTTGATGAGACATGAAGTTACGCTAATGGTGGTTTTGCTCCTGCAACATCTAGGGGGAATTAGGATGCGTTTCTGAAATGGCTTAATCCCAAGGAACTCCTGGAGAAGAGGCAGTTTTCTACATCTCTACTTGCATTCATTATATTTATCTGTCTTATCTATATGCTCAGAGTACGTTTTCTCCAGAAGCTGGCAAACCCATGCACCTGTGAAGAGATCACATGAGAACAATAGTGTCCTCTGTATGCATTATAATTGATTTTTATGGCACTATATAATAATAAAGGCAATATCAGTAGTTAGCCAACCTTGCAAATTCACAAGCACAAAAGCACTAATAGCACTATACAGCTCCCATTACATTTTCTAAAAGTCTTGCTATTGTCATTCTAAAATAGCACAGAAAAAAACACTACAGACAGATCTTTTAACATGGGAAGTAGATTAGCGAATGTTATCTCTATTTTATTGATTTTTTTAAATGAAAATATTCAATTACTAATAAACAAATAGACTAAAGTGGGCCTAAATTGAACACTATGGCTTGGTTATGTTAATACGGTTTAGGAAAGAGATAGCCACTTTGTGTGCAGGGCAGTACAGATTAAAGCAAACTGCAGGAACTTGGGAAACCTTTACGCTTACAGAGGAACCTCTGGCATTTTCTTGGAGCCTCGAGGCATAGGCAGCTGCCAAGCAAGAGCTTCTATAATCATATTTCTGGGCTTAGCTGGATTCTTAAGTGTCTAAGTCCCACTTTAAGTGCCTAAGTCATTTTCTCGATTTAGCTTTTCAAGACTGATGCAATGTCCAAGCACTTCAGCTGAAGCTGGATCAGACAGTAGAGGCATAGGTCCAACCTGACCAGGACTCCTAAGTTACAGTGACCTGATGTCAGAGGCAGGATGGAAAAGGCCGGAGGAAGAATGGGCTATAAATTGTCTCTAATTTGACAGGCGCTACTAGGTAGGCTGTATTGCAGCTCAAATCCAGCAGGAAGAACTACAGTTCAACAAATAATCATTCCAAGCACACCACAAAATTGATATATTTGGGGTGGATTGTTTCAGCAGATTTTATCAAGGAAAAAAAAACCAAACAAAAATGCCTCTTCCCTCCTCTCTGCTTTTATGAGTTTGACTTAAACCGTCATCTTAGCAGGTATCTCCAAGGGATTATCACGTATAACTAGTTGTCGTTTGTATTATTATTATTCCAGGGTGAGATTCTCTGCAGATAAGCAGTCTCACGGTAACTCAAAGAGTTTACAATCTAACAGTGAAGATCAGAGCAATTTTGAGGGGAAAAAATCAGGGAATAAAAAGAAGAAACACTTGTCAGTACATGATAAGCAGTTCTGCTAGCGTTCCAGCAACCCAACCAATATCAACCTCTATGATATACCAGTGTGACTTTTTGTGTTAACATCACAAAGGAAATTCTGAAGGAGATACTGTTTTCATTTTGCCAGTGTTTATTAGAAGGAACTCATAAGAATGACAAGTAGCACTGAACATGCATGCACATTTCTGAGTGTTGTGAGCATACAGTGTAACCAGCATCTTGGTCTCACTGAACAGTATAGAAGTCAATTAGGATAAGCTATGAAGATTCTTAAAAGTTAATTAAAGAGTTAAAGGATAGTATCCTGTAGTCAAGTGAAAGACTTAAGAAAATTAATGTCTACTGAATATCCAGGAGTGGGGCAGGAATATACCTAAGAGCTTTAGTTGGGAAATGTTCCATCTAAGAGTTATTACAAAGAAGGAGTAGGTAAGACATGGAAATAACTCTTTAGGTCTTAAACTGCTTGGATTGAGGAAGATATTTAGGTAACAAGACCATGCAGTAGACAGGAGGATGGTGTTTCCCATGGTGATCAAAACCAAGGTACTCAAAGAGAGAGACAGGGCAGATTAAGATGTCTAGTGCAGCTACACTTCACTTGGTAATCTGGAGAGGGATGTCAGAGAGAGACCTAGTTTGTTAGCATGAAAAAGAGAAAGAGGATCATCTATACAGAAGCAGATCTGTGAGATATTCAATTGTAGTTGCAAATGAGAGTGTCCATATTCCTGAACAGAAAGAGAAGATAAGGACCAAAGATGACTCCAAGCAGAAAATTGAAGGGTGGTGAGGAAGATACTTAGAAGAACACGCCAAACAAATAACTAGAGAAATGAGAGAAGGAGTCATTGAAATCAAGAAAAAACAAAGATTTTCTCACTGGAGATAATTAACAGAGTCAAGAGGTAACACTCGTGTCTTTCAAGAAGTACATTATCTAAAGAGTGAAGCACACCTAACGTTAGCTGCTAAGTTCTTTTTCTTATTTTTTGGTATATTAAAAAAATAGATGCTGATCTTCTCCTGGAAAGGACACGGACATAGTTTGCCAGGAGGAAACAATTTCCACAATGAATACTGTGACCACAGGTTTAATTTTGCTGTATAGGCTAGTGAAACACAAACCTTCAGAGGTTTTGGTTCAGAAAGTATTTATAGAAATACACTTCTCTGTGACTTTTGTCCTTTGTTCAGTTATAAACAAGAGAATTCGATCTCTACACTACTGTTTAAAATCTTCAGTGATACAAAGCTTAAGCCTGGATCTCCTCAGATGTCTGTAGCTGGGCAAACAGAATTCACTCACTCAAAACCAGACTGGCTTTCATAAGCAATGGTTCAAGAGCATGAGACCCAAACTCACTTCTAAACTGTGCTCCAATTTTTAACCTTCTTTTTGATCAAAAGTCTGAAATCTTAATTTTCACAAGTAATGAAGCTCTGTGAGCTTAATTATCACCCTCCAGAAACAACACAGCTACTATTTGTATGTTTAGCAACTCATTGCCATGCGGCGAATCTGCACAAGACAATACTGTTGTCTGAAATGAAAATGCAGTAAGGACCATTTTTCTTTTCCACCTTTATTCCCTCCTCAGGAAATTTCTTGGTCCTTAAATGGTGCCGCCCAGCTGTGCCAAAAATGGCTTGCCAAAGACTAACTTTCAAATACCTTGACAGTAATGGTTTGCGCGTTGCTCATCCTGGCGGGGCCGGAGACGTGCTGTTCCACTGCTTTCCTGGATTCTTTCACAGTTACCAGAATGAGAGAGTAGGAAGTGACAATTACTCCGCAAGGGAGAATAAAACAGAAAACAAAGAGGACTACAGTATAAGACATGGCCACAGCGTTTATGTTGGTGGAGTGCCAGTCAATGCAGCAGGCTGTGCCGTAGGGCTCCACTCCATATTCTCCCCAGTGAGCTAGGGGAGAACAGGCAAAAATTACTGCGTAAGTCCAAGCACAGGCTATCAATATTTGTCCATGTTTTCTCCTGAACCTGTTCCCTGGAAGACACAAAACAAGATCAGCATCGTTGCCATGTCTACATCGAGTTTCCCATATGCAGTCAGTTGAGCAAGGTAATTTAAGAAGGACAACTTCAATAGGTGTTCAAAATATTATAGCATATTGAAGGCTTGTAAGAATAGGGCATGGTTAGCAACAATTTGCAAAAGAATTAGGTAGCTGAATTCTCTGATACATGTAGGATACTTAGCACAACATAAGTCTGTATGAACAAATCTCTGTCAAAATGTAGCAATAAACTCTGAAAAAAATAGAGTTTTTTCAGGCTAGCCTTGCTTTCAGATCGGAACTCTTATTCCATGTTTCCAAATCATCATTCTGACTTAAAAGAGCTTAAAAGTAATCAATTGCATATCTCTAGTCCTATAGTTAATTATCAATGATCACAGAAATAAGAATTGTTTGACTGGATATAAAAGATCTCTTCTATAAAAATACTCTCTAGGATATGCAACCCAGAAACGGTGGTCTATGTTCACAAGAAAAATTGAGTAATTTAAGATAGAAACATTAGCTTACCATAAGCTGGAAAACAAATTTTGAGGCAGCACACAGTGCTCAGTAATGTCAGTGTTGAGAGACTGCAGATCCCAAACAGCACCCCACAAAATGCATAGAACAAGCAAATCTGTTTCCCATACAGCCACCTGGCAAATAACCAAGAAAGTTAATTCTTAGATGCTAACCTTCTTTCTTAAATGTAATACTAAATGGTAGAAATATATTTACAGTTGTAGCCTTAAAAATTCAATAAAACTGCATGATTAAATTATTTGTTGGTCAATGATCAACTACAAAACCTATTCTCATTTGAAAAACTTACAGCCAGTAAAGTAATAATGTCCTGCTTTATGATTCACATTTGAAGCCTTTTTATTTTTATAAAACAAAGCAGTATATCTTAGTGATAATCATTCTGAAAAGAAAAAACAAAATGCTTGTCACTAATAGGCCTAGGTCATAAAATAATACAGCTTATTATTATTTCTGCTATCTTTATGTATATTTTTAAACTAGTTTTCATCAAAATCAACACGTTCTCTTGTGAAGGTTCTCCAGAAGAACAAAAATTTGATCTGAATCACTATACCTCCTCCCTTTCTATTCAGACACCAGCAGTATTTGCAATAGCAGTTATCAAAAGCCCTATTCTAGATTTTGAAGACATCATCTCCATTAGTCAATATATTTAGCAATATTTTAACACAGAAAGTAATGTGGTAAAAACTGAGTAATTACTGGATTTTTTCTCTTAGTTTTTATTTTGATGCCAAAATGAGAGAAAACTAGATGGGAGAAGGACAGAGAGAGATTTTTTCACATCAAACCAAGTACATTTTTTTTTCATTTTGGTCAACTGAAAAGAAAAAATTACCCAGGGGTTATGTTGGGTGAGGTGTTCTCTGTCTCTTTTGTTAAATATATTCTACTTAATTACATTATTAGGCACACATTCCTAGGTTTCTCAGTAAAGTGTTTTGGGAAGCGAAATCAGCACTGCATATTCACATCTGTACAGTTGCAGGACATTCTGCAACAACTGGGACAGACCAAAATATTACAAATACCATCCTATCCCAAACCATGCAGAACAGCTCCTGACAACCAGTTCTGATCTTCCTTCACCTTTTCTATCTAGTTCCCTTCTCTCAAACACTTTCATACCGTCTGGGTTGCACAAATACTATCTGAGGTCTAGTAATGAGTCTCCTAAGCCTCCCAAACTTTAAAAGAAGATCACAAAAAACAGATCTTGCACAATGACATGAGGTTGAATTCATGTGGATAAAGAGGAGAGAAGCGGGGAAGGAAGGAAGGAAGGAAGGAAGGAAGGAAGGAAGGAAGGAAGGAAGGAAGGAAGGAAGGAAGGAAGGAAGGAAGGAAGGAAGGAAGGAAGGAAGGAAGGAAGGAAGGAAGGAAGGAAGGGAGTTCTAAATTCAGAGTGTTGGCCTAAAAAATAACCCAGAACATTACATTTCTATGCATCATCACTACCACTACTTTTGGACATCATAAGTAAATTCAGGGTATTCTTTTCATGGTACCAAATTTCACTGTCCAACTGAAAAAAAATAAAACATTTTACCATCGCTTGAAGAATACTACCCACGAAGAATAAAAGCAGTAGGAAGTGGATGTTTGGAAAAAAATCTTCTCAGCCCTGCAGAAGTCAAAAAGATAGTGACCTCAAATAGACACGAATGCTAATTAACACCAGCAGTCCATAAAGCTGCTGTTACAGAGCATTCTTCTCTCAATCCCTCTAACTAATTCCCACTTTTATGGCAAGCAAAGTGGCAGAGTAATTTGGTCTTCGTCCTGACACAGACCTCCAGAGCCTGTGGAGGATGTTAAATACCACGTGCATAGTGAACGAACCTGTGTGAAAGGCTGGAGGTTACAGCTAGAGGGTACAATGTCAGAGTCATACCAAGGTCACTGATGGCAAGGTTAATAATGAAGTGTTCTGCTGGTTTCAACAAATTCTTTTTCTTGTAAGAGACATATAGGAGAATACCGTTGCCACATAAGGAGCATATTCCTGCAGAGAAACACACAATATGAAGAAAAAGTTACTTTCAGACATCCTTTTTTTTTTCCTGCACAAGAACAATGTGCTGTCATCATAGCTAGCATTTATCAGATAAACTTGTCTCTTTTTTATATTTGTGGTTTTCTCTCCTTTATATTTCAAAATTTTTTTTGAAAATTTGTATCATTTTTCCTGGTTTCTTCCTGTTTTGTCCGTCAAACTATCTAGAAAGATCTAATGAATAATTTTATCCATTAAATTAACTGACCTGCCAAAAAAAACATTTTTCTTGTAGGAAGCTGGCATTAATTAAGCCGGAGACAATATCCACCTGGCACCGCACACATTTTCCCAGTTCCAGGTCTAGAGCTCTCCATTCACTAACGCTTCTTCCTTTCTCTTTGAGGCATTTTCTCAGAGGTGCCTGTTATAGTTCCTAGTAATAATAGGCAATACAGCAAGAATGTTGAATTATGCATGAAAGAGAAAGATGTAGTTAAGTAATGTCTCTACTGTGTGTAGATAGAACTATTTTCTCTGGGAATGCTGCTTTTACTATGAGACCTGCCAAGAAACTTAAGAAGGCTGCAAGTAGTCTAGTAGAAGACAAGCAATTGTCTCTCTACCTTTAAGCTAACAACATCAAAACCTATGATGGATACACAAAGTTAGATAAGAATTAGGTGAGCATCAGTTTAGAAAGTCAGACAACAGTCAAAAACCAGAGTTTTAGGCAGCCTTTTATAGACACACAAGAACACCACTTTCATACATAAAAGCTTTGGAGGGCCATGAACAGGAGAATGTGTAATGAATGGGAGGGCCCCTTAATTAATTGCCATGTGAAATCAAGCTGTTGAAGAGAGACCAAGTGCTTTTGTGGACTTCACTGCCTGTTCCTGCATGCCTTTGGAAAAAGCAACACCTTATCTATAGTATATAGGTAAATATTGATACAGAAATTGAGGTTAACGAGTTGCATAGAGACCACAGACTGACATTGGCTTTGGATTATACCCATAAGAGAATATGCCTAATTTAATCATACTCTCACAGGAAAAAAAATACATAATTTTCCCAAATGTTCTACAGATTATGATATTTTCTCATAAAGAAATGGCAGATTAGCAAATAATCTTAGATACTGATACTAAATTCCTTTCCATCACTGATCTCCTTAAGCCCATTTTAGATATTTTCAATTTAAAATCTGGGGAGAGAAAAGATATTCTCCTTGAATTCTTCTCCTGCAAATGTGCAACAATTTTGTTCCAAAGATTTTTCTTCCCAGACTTCAAAAATATAACAATGAAAACACAGTAAAAGGCAATCATTTTGTTTAAAATTATTATTTCCATTTTTTCCCACATTTTAATATTTTTCAGTGTTTCAATTGATTATCTGATTATCACTTAGTATCTCTAAAAGGAACACTATCTAAGCAGAATCAGGTTGGCTGAGGTCAAGGAGCACGGATCATCAGACTATCAGGATATGCTCTCTCACTGTTCCTACTATAAGATTAATTTTAACCGGATCATAAAAATTGTAGCCACATCAGAGATATCAGTTATACCAAATATCTTCAGTGGCTATACCACAGGAGAGTCAATCATCACACTTTTCCTTAGCAAAAACTCAATTTTATTTTTTGCTTTTATTTCCCATGGTGTGTGTTCTTGTCTGGATTACCAGCTCAAATCCATATACAGTTTTTTAGCAAGCGCCAACTGACATCATAGTCACTTTGGGATCTAGTTGACTCTATGGTCAAAGCCATCCCTGTTCACATATGTTTCCATTGTGAAATTCCTGGAGGGAGAGATGGGAAGGGGTTTTATCTAAAACATTTTTTTTTCCTTTTTAAGCATATAATTTTTCTTTCAAATATTATGTGCAACTTTTACAAAATACCACTTACTGGAAACCTCTTTTCCATGTTTCCCATTCCTCCTCATATTAGCAAACACTGGAATAAACTGCTTAGTGAGTCCATGGAAAGTTTTTCAGAGGAGGCTTGACAAATTTTGGTCAGGAACGGTATAAGGGGTCAGCAAATGCACTAAATGCTCTCTCAGGATCACTCCAAGCTCCATTTTCTATGGCCTTGTGAACATACTGCATTTGTTTTCTAAGCAGGGCTCTACAACAGCTTTGGCACGACTGACAGAGTAGATACTGAAGATACATCCTAAAAAGGGACTCAGTGATCTGAGCATGGATGATTGTCACGGGATCCAGAAAGGGAAAGTTAAAAAGAAAGTTATGGGGCAACTCTATGCTGTATGACTAGCTGAACAAAGATGGGAGAGGAGAACATAGGACAGACATAGATGAAATTTTCACTGTTTTATCAGCAGTGTTGTCAGTAAAGAGGTCTGCATCTTATTTTTTGTTGATAACACATAGAAAACACCAAAACCAAAAATAAAGCTACACCAGAAAATTTCAAGTCCATCTGCCAGGAGAAAAACGGCACGAGGTTTCTGATGAGAAATGACCTTATTGTAGCTGAACCAGCTCTGCAAATTCAGGAGTCTCTAAATTGATATGCATTGTCCAGCCAGGCTATAAGTCTCCTCTCAAACTCAGCTATCTGTATACAGCTACACTCTAAAAGTAATAGGCCTACATTCATTTAAATTTTTCAATCAAAATGTTGAAAAAACATGTTAATCTTTGAAGCCATTAGGATGCCAATATTCATTGACAGTCAATGGGGATTGAAGGCACAGGTTCACTCTTTGTTGGTGCTATATTTATTTTGCAATAATCCCATACTTCAGGGCTAGTATTTGTTGCCTTAAGGAAGGAAAATTCCAAGGAGGATTTTTTTTCCTGTTAGGGCATTCATCTGGCATCTACATTTTTCTTTTTCATGATCTTCTGAAGCACCAGACATTAGCCGTGCCTACTGACTGAACTTAGCCAGGGTGGCCATTGCTCTCCCAGATGTCTGGGTTGCCTTTCCTGGCTTCTGGCTCATGGTTACACCAACCAGTACCTTCAGGACTGGATCTGGATTTTTCTCCTCAGTCAGACCAGGACTATGGAGGATAAATTTGCCTCCTGTCTAACAGCATAGCCACCTCCCCAGAAATTTCACTTTCTAAGGCAGTGACTGGACATTGGACATAAACTTGATCTTTCCAGCACCTTTCCTGGACACATTATAATTATGGCTTTTGGTATTTTACTTCAGGCATTATGAGGAGTCAGGATATGTTGTTTGCAATGATGAATGGAAGAGATGCTTTCCTGTTTACACTTAACAATGATCACGCGGATGCCAAGAACTGCCAGGGCCTCAAAAACCAATGTACCTGTCCAGCTTTATATTCCTAATACTGAATAAAGTTTTTGTACCTAACGTAAATCACAGGTTAAAAACCTTTTAATGACTTTACTCTATGCTTTTTTCCCTCTTTTTATGAATACGGAGAAGTTTATCTGTGTCAGAAACAAACTTGACTTTTACAGTCAAGTCTCCTTACCACATCAAATACAGCCAAAGCTCTATAAACACACGTACCATGAAATCATACTTACCAAATACCGTATAACATATTCCAACAACAATATCAGCTGATTCTGTTATTTTGGACCGGAATGTTGAGTTTCCGAAAGATGGGCTCATCTGAAAAACAAAACAGGACATGGTATTAGAAATTCAGTATCCAAGCAGACACCTGTGAGCTCTCTGCAAGGTTATAAGCTGTTTGGTGGGGAAAGGACAGGGAGAATTTAATTTTATTTTATTTTCTGAATTAACAATTGATTTATCTGAATGGAGGATGCAAAGAGGACAGAGACAGGCTCTTTTCAGTGGTGCCCAGTGCTAGGACAAGAGGCAATGGGCACAAACTGAAACATGGGAGGTTCCTTCTGAACATCAGGAAACTTTTTCACTGTGAGAGTGGCCAAGCACTGGCACAGGTTGCCCAGGGAGGTTGTGGAGTCTCCATCCTTAGAGATATTAAAAAAAAAAATCTAGACACGGTCCTGGGCAACTGGCTTCAGGTGGCCCTGCTTGAGGAGGTGGGTTGGACCACAGAATCATAGAATCATAGAATCATTAAGGTTGGAAAAGACCTCTAAGATCATCGAGTCCAACCGTCAACCCAACACCACCATGCCCACTAAACCTCCAGAAGTGCCTTCCAACCTCAGCCATTCTGTGATTCTGTGTAATTTACAAATGAAATCACAGCCTAGAACTGATGTTGAGGTAAACCGATTTCTATTAATTGGAGGGACTTATCTAAATATGAGAACATCACAACATTACAAATGCAATCAGTGAGCAAGGGAGCATTAAATTTTGGAAACTTGACTTGGCTCAATAAGGTTTGTTCCAGAATATTACTCATCATCATTTTACAACAACCAGAGGAACCAAGGTAGGAAATCTTAACAACAAGGAGTACAGAACTGCAAATATAAACCTAAAACAAGCAAAAAAATAAAAACCAAAAAAACACTCACACCCCAAAAACAAACCTAAAAAAGAGAAAGGTAAGAAGAACATCAGAATAACTAATAAGTAGAGACAAGAATGTATGAGATATGTGTATGTATACACAATTCTAAAACTTATTTATACAATTTAACTCGTAACTTTACGTAGGGGTGAGCCAAATAAATTCTCTCTTTCATTCTGTCTTCCACAATCATTGCACTTTTATTTCCCATCTCTGCCCTCCACCTTTCTGAATCTGTCTCACTGAGTGTATTTGTAAATCTGTCTATAGAAATTTGTGCTTCTCCAGCCCAGAAATTAGCGAAGTATATGAGAGAGTAAAGGGCTGAATGTAAATCAACAGCCCTTCCTTTAGTGTATAGCTCCTGCCAATTCCCTTAAACTACAACAGATTGAACTCTCTCAAATTTCAGGAAGTGGGTTATTAAATTTAAAAGAGT
Source organism: Aptenodytes patagonicus (assembly GCF_965638725.1). Taxonomy (NCBI): domain Eukaryota; kingdom Metazoa; phylum Chordata; class Aves; order Sphenisciformes; family Spheniscidae; genus Aptenodytes; species Aptenodytes patagonicus. The sequence continues at coordinate 49,241,173 of NC_134950.1, read as the reverse complement.
CTGTATTTCAGGTATCCTATGTGTCAACTCTGAACATAACTACAGGTGTTAGTATAAAGTCTTCAGCAAGGAGACATACTGTGTGACAAGTCAAGTCAATGGGATCTTGCTCAGCTTTTCCCAGCAAAATCCTTTGTGAAGAGAGTTACACAAATGAAGAAGAGCTTCTGTCAACTGTCTTCATGTTGGTCTGAGATACATACTGGCGTAACTCAGAAAAACGCCAGAGTTACCACTTACTGTCCTCTGCCATTGCTGTATTCAAGGAGCCTGCTATGGGACCAGCCCTGTGACGCAGTCCAGACCTTACTGCCCTTGTGGATGAGTGCAGGATCAAAGTGAGGACAGTAAAGTGTGATAAAATTGCAATACACCTGCTAGAGCCAAACCCAGATATGTAGACGCTCTCACATACAGGGTTTAACACATCTTACAATTTAAGGGCAAAGACCTCAGGTGGAGCTGTCTTCTAGCACAGTCAGAAAGAAAGAAAGAAGTCTAGCAAAGGCTAATCTGTTTGTTTGTTTGTTTTTCCTCCTCTCACAGATGCTGTTGCTGTATTGTTTTAACCAGTAGTAGAGAGATTATCTGGAGCTGTTCTTGGCAAACTGAAGTTAGCACAAAAATATGATGACAAAAGTTCAGCAAAATCCTCCAGATATATTCACAGGCCTTTGCCTCAGATAATGGTAAATACGTTTCCACTGCTGGTCATTTCTCACTTTCTCTTTGCTTTCATTGAGTTTCTTGTTGCAAAGGGAAAGCTCCTGTCTCCTGCCTGATCACTCTGGACAGCAACAGGCTCTCGCTCCATCCCCAGCACAACAGCAGCTCACAATGAAGCGGCAGCAAAGCTTTACGTGTTTGGCTTGAGGCAACGTGGGAAATGTCAAAGAAAAAGCACGTGGAGAATTGAAGTCATCTTCACAAACAACTAAAGCTCCTAGTTCACATAGCACTTAAACCCACTGCTTTTTGGCTAACTGGTGTGTATCCACATTAATTAATGATCTTGTAGCTGCATTTCTTTCTTTCAGTGTAATAAGCCAGAGTATCTAAATTCAGCTTGTGCGTCTTCCCTACAGCTTCCTATAAGCTGCTTATTCTCCCAGTGGTCCACCACTTGTTTCTAGATAAAACCCTCTCTCCTCAGCTGCTATAATCCAGGACACCTCCACTGAAACCAAAGGGGTTACATGTTTGTTCACCAGGTGTTCACTCAGGAGGAATTTTAAGCCTAATGCATAACACTAATAATATTTATATTTTAATCCTTTTACCAGATTTGTTCAATCTATTAAGCAGAAGCAGCAACAGCAAGATTTCACATCAGAAGCCTCAGCTCTAGCATTTTCCTGGTGGCCAGTGCTGCAGCATGTGACTGCCCTCAAGAAACAGTAACAAAAATAGTGGCAGGACATTCATCTGCTTTTTTACCCTGAAGCAATCTATTCACAAGGAAAGGCTGAGCTCATTTCAGATGTTAGTGCTCCATTTTCAATGCTCTCTCCTATCAAAAGCAAATTTCATATTTGCTAAAAGGAAAGACATTCTGCCCTAGAAAATGCTGTTCTTCAGCTGGTCGTGAGTTCTAGAAATCTAATTGAGCTCCTGGTTTTCCAAAGCAGTCTGCTCGCTTGTCAGAGGTAGATTCTCTTGGGTTTTATCCATGTTGTCTTTGGAATGAATTTTGGAGAATGAAATCCCATGCTGAGAAAAGGGGAGTTTTATTCCAAGTGCCCAGTGCTGGCTGGACTCAGGCAGAGGAGCATTTAAGCCACAACTTCCATACTTCAAAAGAGTCATTCAGATATGACAAAACCAAGCTGATATTCCCAGTATATGCAGTGTCCCTCATCCAGAAAGCATCCAAGCCTACTCCTACTTTGGCTTTGATAAGAGTGGCACCCACTTTTCTGAGTAGATAAAAAAGCTCTCACTCAGAAATGTCAAGAAAATGTTTTTTGTGCCGCTGACAATGTGGTTCTTGCTTGTCTCATTTACTTTACCCCGGTCCAGTAATATCACAGTTTTCACCTCCCATTGTAAGTGAAAATCACTTCAAGATTGTCGTAGCCTATTTCACTCTTTCTGTTATGGAAACTGTAGTCCCCAGAGCCCGCTCTACTCAGCTCCTCTCTGACACGTCTCCAGCACCAGAGCTTGTGTAAAGCCATTGTACCAGCTCTGTGCTCTAACAAGAATTGTAAGGATAAGTGTTCCAGCCTTCTGTGTGTTATCAAAATAAGAAAATAAAAACAGATAAGGGAAGTGATGATCAAGTAAAAATAACTCCACCCTTGTTAATAAAAAAAAAAAATGCCTCCATTAAACAACATTTTGATAATCACCTGAACAGTCAGTTCCAATAGTTCTTATTTGTAATGTTTGGAAATCTACATTTTTCTGAGCACTGTAAATATTTCTTGCTATTCTTTTACAGTATTTTTTAACTAAAATTGTGGCTTCGCAGGACAAGTGAAGCAATTTTAATCATGAATTCCCACGCTGCTAAGTCTCCAGAAACCTGCCACCTAAGCAGTTTCCAAGCATCTACCTTTTTGCAGACATATGTAGTAATTTTAGAGTTAAGTACAGTGATTAATTTTGCACATCAGTAGTCAACAGCTCTGAGTGGGTTACACAAAGAAGGGCTTTAAAAACAAACAATATTTAATCAATTTATAATTTAAAACCAAAAACATCACTTTTAGAAAAGATGGATAAAGCTATCTTCAAAGAGGAACTGGAATAGAAAAGAACTGCATGTTGATGTTTCAAAAACCACTCAACACTCTCTAACATGCTGTGCTGGCAAATAGCTACAAGTTTCACTGGCTTTTTTTTTTTTTTTTTTGTCTGGGCTGATGAACTAGATAATGATATTTTTAAAAAATACTTTACCTGTGTTTATGTGTAAAATATTTTAGCTGAAAAATACTTTACCTGTATTTTTCTCACTTTTTCCCTCAACAGCTAGAACAACTTGCCAACACACAAGAAATGCATTTAAATTTAAATTGAAATTAAAAAAAAAACCAACAAAATGTATTTTAAAAAGTTAAACTTGATAGTATGTTAATTACTATAAATCAGGTAACAGCTAAGGTCTGGACATCTACATTCAAGGTATCAGTTTCAATAAATCGGTTTAAAAATCACACTCTTACTTAAACCATTGTCATTATGAATATATATCATAAATCTATCATTTTCTCCCTTCGTATAGTCTTCTATTGACTTCAGTTCTTCCATCTTCCCCAAATAACATTTTTCCTAAGTATTCAATGCTTTGCTCTTCCCCTACACTGTATATATTAGCTTAAAAAGGTAGGTAGAAAATAGCCTAGTAGGAAAAGTATGCAGCAGATGGAGCAGCAGGGTAGAAGGAGGTAAAGCCAATAAATGAATACAGTCTAATAATTCGACATTATATGTAAAGTGTTTGTGATAACTGGTAGATACTATTTCATTTCAAATCAGGTTAGTGACATCAACATATGACTAAGAAGGAACTAGAAGTAGAAAAATTTCCAAATGCACTTTCAGTAATAATTATATTTTTATACTGAAGAAGCATTATATTTAGTCCTATACGAAGCTTTTTTGAAATGGGTTCTGCACTCTTTTTAATCACCTCTACCCATTGAATATGTGACATAAAGCCAAACTACTATGCCCCAGTTTAAAAAATACCTCAGAAATCTTCTCCTTTTTAAAAAAGGTTTACTCCTCAGTAACTCTGACAAAAAAAATTAAGCCAACAGAAGATATACACAGCAGATTTCACAGTGCATGAAAGTTTCCTGAAATCAGGAGCACATAAAGGCCTTTACCAATAAACATGAAAACTTTCTCTTTTTCTGCCATGGCCATGCTTGTGAACACTTTGGAAGTCACAATACTAACTGCTGTAAAAATGTATTAGACCACAATCACTCATTCACTGGTATGAATAAACATTTCCGTATACAGCTTCCTACTCTCTCATTCTGTTCACTCCCATTGCCATTTCAGCATGCAATCATGAAGTGAGCCGGCTATGCATGCATGCATGGATGCACTGAGGTCCTACCATTGTTCAACCTTATGGAGAATTCTCTTGGAAATTAATTTGTTTTTCACTCTGGTTATAAAAAGTCATATTTTTGGAGAACAGGACTGAAATCGTGCTTATCTCCAACATCATGTCACTCCACTTTCTATAAATAACAATTGCTGGAAGGACTAATTAGAAGTCAAAGAGCATTGTGTCTTGTGTGCAGAAGCTTATCCATGAATGTACAAGGGCTAGTTCTGCAAGAAAAAACAAGGATATGTTTCAAAAGTTCTGATATTACAAATCAATAAATTACCTTGGGTTACTCTTTTTTCTTAAAATGTTGAATGCCAGATAATACGCTTCTATTTGTCCTGCCAACCACATTAAAAGCACCCACATGAATCAAATACATTAGGATGAGAAAAATTGTGCAAAGAGAATGACAACCTATGTGCTTCTGAATGAAGTGTGACAGAAGAAATCCCTAAGCCCCAGTGTAGCAGTACTGCTACTTTTACACCACACCACAGAAAGGGAGAGCAGCATGCAAAAGGGGACAATTTTTAAGTAGATCTGTTAAATTTAGTAAGTAAGAACAGAGTAAAATAGAAAAAAAAACCCAAACTGTTGTGTATATTGCTATGACCAGAGTAATTATTTCTACATTTCCACACCCAAAATCAAGATTAAAATCTTCTCACAAACTTCTCTATACTAAGAAGTTATCCCAGATTCAGAGCTATAAGAAACCTCATAAGAGACTTCTCATAAGAGATCACACAACATGATCACCATCTGATACAAGCTATTGGACTTCACGAAATTAAAGCAATCATCCAGCCTTGACCTAAAACACAAGGTCCAGCACAATCCTTAGGAAGTTACTCAGAGAGTTAGTTGGGGAAGGAGGAGATGATGCTTTGTTTTTGCCATTTGTCTAGCCCCAATTTCCAACCACACCAACTCTCACATCAGCACAAAAGACCAAAAATAAGTCACCCTTAACCTCACCTTGACAATTTAAATGGAATGAACTCCAGAGGTTTAGGGTAGAGGCTGTTTCTGCTCCAGCAAACTGACTTCACTGACCTCAGTAGAAGATCTGGCACTCCAGGATTTTGTTTTCACCTTCTACAATAGACCAATCCAATATCTAAAACTTCTCGAGATTAGCACCGTCTCTTTGGAGTTTTGTGGCTACCAGCCTTTGTTTTCAGTATCCCATAAGGCTGTCTTATTATTAACTTTACACTTTAGATTTTCTTCAGGAGGAGAAATTTGATCAAAATCTTGCAAATTCAGAGAACCACAGAATCTTTGATCCCTTACCTCTGCCAGGGTTATTGATGGATGTGAAGTACATTTCAAAAAGCAGTCTTCTGGAAATGCAGTGCTATCTGCAGACCATTTAGGAATTGATCCCATCATGTTGGAGCATTCTGCCTTTGCTTTCCAAACTCAAAATGCTTTCTGCCCTTAATTTTCTTCATGGACAAACAGCAGCCCAAATTGCAAAATTATTGGGCATTCACTACCAGCTTCACATCTCCAATCTTCATAATATCTCAGCAGCTACTAAAGACCATAGAAGCATTTACAGCTGATCAGAGCAGTGAGAGGTAGGGCCGTACACCATATTGACAGGCTGCTACCTAAACTCTTTTCACATAGGGGACCTAGGTGCCAAGGCTTCAGGTAACGCTCTCCCCCAGCCATGAAGTGGATAATGGCATGCCCAAAGGACATGTAGCTCCCTGGTGTAGTTCCTCTTTGGCTTCGTCATTTCTGCCTCACAATGACTTTATTGCTTTTCACATGACAGCATGTACTGGGTTTGCGTGGCAAGGTTTTGGTAGCAGGGGGACTACAGGGGTGGCTTCTGTGAGAAGCTGCTGGAAGCTTCCCCTGTGTCTGACAGAGCCAATGCCAGCTGGCTGCAAGATGGACCCGCTGCTGGCCAAGGCCGAGTCAATCAGCGACAGTGGTAGCGCCTCTGTGAGAACGTATTTAAGAAGGGGAAAAAGTTGCTGCACAACAGCAGCTGCAGCCGGAGAGAGGAGTGAGAATATGTGAGAGAAACAACTCTGCAGACACCAAGGTCAGTGAAGAAGGAGGGGGACGAGGTGCTCCAGGCGCCAGAGCAGAGATACCCTTGCAGCCCATGGAAGTTAACAGTGGAGCAGGAAGACCCCACGCCAGAGCAGGTGGAGGTGCTCTAAGGAGGCTGTGACCCCATGGAAAGGACCCACATTGGAACAGTTCATGAGGAACTGCAGCCCATGGGAAGGACTCATGTTGGAGAAGTTCATGGAGAGCTGTCTCCCGTGGGAGGGACCCCACACTGGAGCAGGGGAAGAGTGTAAAGAGTCCTCCCCCTGAGGAGGAAGGAGCAGCAGAGACAACGTGTGATGAACTGACCGTAACCCCCATTCCCTGTCCCCCAGAACCGCTACAGGGGGAGGAGGTAGAGAATTCGGGAGTGAAGTTGAGCCTGGGAAGAAGGGAGGGGTGGGGGGAAGGTGTTTTAAGATTTACTTTTTATTTCTCTTTATCCTACTCTGATTTGGTTGGTAATAAATTAAATTAATTTTTCCTCAAGTCGAGTCTGTTTTGCCTGTGAATGTAATTGGTGAGTGATCTCCCTGTCCTTATCTCTCAACATACAAGCCTTTTGTTTCATTTTCTCTCCCCTGCCCTGCTGAGATGGGGAATGATAGAGAGGCTTTGGTGGGCAGCTGGTGTCCAGCCAGGGTCAACCCATCACACAGCAACAGAAGTGAACAGCTAAGCTTAAATATGAACATGATAACTCCCTTATCAAAATGAATATTTAGAAGCAAAGCAAGACGCAAAATATGCATCATGCACTCCACTGAGTTACACAGAGATTGTGCCATGCACCTCAAAATCTTCTATTGTCTCACTGACCAAGCTCTGAAATAATTGGAAGTTACAAAACATCATAATCTTCCATGCACATATCCCATCTTTTAAAAAACAGATTATTCTTAGCAATGCAGCCCTAAAACGCCACCCATTCAGTGGCACCACATTGAATTCTCCTTTCTCAATCGCAGTGTAATATGACCATGACAACAGGGAAGTTCACTCCAAATTTAGTACATTGGAGATACAAGCTCAAAAGCTTCCATCACTGCAGTGACGGACAAAGGCGTCCTTCCACCAACAGCCCTGGTTGAAGCACCACTGTGTAGTGAATGACTTGGGCTCTTCATTCAGTCTGAGAAAAAGCTTCTCCAGGGGAGAAAATAGCAGATTTTACAGCCTGATTAGATTAAAATGGCATCAGGTCATTAGAACCGTGAAGTTCACGGTTACTCCCACCCGACACTGGGGCATTAGTCTAGCTGGACTCACTCAGTTAGTGCATTAAAGCTGGACACCCCCCATGCCCTCCCTTAGCACTGTTTAGCCTGAACAGCCTAGTCACTCATTTCTACCTCACTTATACGCATTGACTAAAATCCTGATGTTTGAGGGGAGTGATGACCAACCTTTCTGCCTGAGCAGGACACAATTTCTGTGCAAGGTGAGCTGCCTGCCACGATATCACTGCATTCATCTGATGCTTCCCAAGGGGTCAAATTTAAATAGATGTACATAAAATATTCCCCAACTTTCCAGAAACACAGGCCTTATGCATATGGGATGTGCAGCGTGAACTCTCATTTCCTAGATGTAGCCCTTTCCAGAGGATTAGGTAACTCTCAGCAAAGAAAATCGTTATTTGTAGCACATCATTATTCATGCTATAAACCTACTGCATATACGAAAAGTTCTCAGATTCAACTACTATAATTCAGTCACCTTCTAGTTAGAAAGCTGCAATTGTTCAAAGCAAAGCATAAACAGCATTCAGTATTCAATTGTAGGACAAGGTTAGTAAAATGGAATCAAAATTTAATTATTGGGATGAGATGAATAAGTAGAAAAGCAAAACAAAAAAGGGAAAAAAATCATACAACTATTATTTATATTCAGAACTTGGTTTCAACTTTGACAACAGTCAAGCTATTCCCACTAAGTACCTGAGAACATTCCTGAACATCATAAAACACACAAGTATTAACTTTAAGTGCAGAATATTTACAAAGAACATAATTCAAACTGTACACCTGGTTGAAAAAATTTGCATGGTTTAATTCCAAAATTCCTGTAATTTTGTTTCTATCCAATGAATGGAGGACTTAGTTAATCAATCAATAAAGAGAAACTTAGAAATTCATAATATGCCACCGAACTTTGTAACATACCCTGCACTCGTGACCAGGGATAGGTTTGTGAAAGCTGATCAGATCACAGGCTACAAATGGTGCAGATACAGAATAAAACAATGAAAATTCAGTGAGAAGTTACAGCAGTAACTTGCTAATTTTGTCTCTCAAGAGATCATAAAGAAGACTATTTGCTATACTGCCATGTCTGCTACGCTGAAACACCTTTCCAGAGTTTTAAAAATACATTATCAGTATATACAGCAGGGATGTTTCTGCTTGCTAGAAAGAGAACTGACTGATAACAAAGAATTGAAGGAGTGAAACAGTATTGATTCAGGTTCACAGGACAAAAATTAATCCTGATTAGGTCACAGGTATCCAGGGAACGACTGGGTCCAACAGAATTTATTTCATCCCTACCTAGTGAAATGGTTGTTATAATTCACACAAATACACGCTGCTACTGTTATCACTTATGTTTTGACCTAGCAAACTAGGCTACATTGGAAGAGAAATAAGAAGCAGAAGCTGATGAGTAAAGTGACCCCATTACAATCGGCACAAAATCCTATTCTCAAACCCATTAACTGCAGCTGTGTGAAATGTTTTTGATAAAATCTTATTAAATGTTCTAGTTGACATCAACACTCATCTTTTTTGTAAAACACACATGGTTTTCCTACTGTCCTGGTTAATAAATCAAAAAAAACCCCAGGATAATACTTTAATGAAATATGTTTAATTGAAAAGCGGTTGATACGCTGCTTCAAGTTTTACTTCAATTCTTTTTTTTAAGATTTGAAAGCTTTATTTTATTGAAATTATTGAACAACTCAAAATTTTTCAGCTGGTTTTTTCCATCACTGCAAAATTAACTGAAAAACCACTTATTAGCAAAGTACTTACCTCAGTGCCTGTGATTCACGCAGGTTACCCATTATACTCCATATGGGTTTATACTCTGTGGATGACTGGATATTTGCAATTTGGTTACTTGAAAAGTCTCTTCCCTCCCTGCAAGAAGGGCGTGCAGTAGCAGTGGACTGCTGTTCATTACCGTCATTGCTCTAGAGCAGATGGAACAGTTGCCAATGTGTTTTGGGCACGCGGTCCGTGACTCTCGAACTCATTTCCCTATTGGTCTGCCAACATCTCAACTGATTAGCCTCTTAGCAAGTTTTGGAGACTTAGAGATGCATTTTGATTGCTCTCCTTTCCCTCCAGACATTTATAGACTAGACAGGTTAAACAAGATGAGCTGCTGCTCGTTCCATCAAAACAGCTAATGTGATCAATTACTTACAGTACTAAGAAAAATTAAATGAAATTACAGACACTTCCATAATATTGCATAGTCATAAGGATAGTAAAAATACCCAGAATTATTGCTAGGCACTTTAAAAGTAAAATACAAAATAAACTTTCATTTGCCTGTTCAGTGCAGCTATTAATGCTTGTTACGATAATTCAACTAATGAATTGGTCTGCATTTGCACAAATCATTTTCTTTATTTCAAGGCAGAAGTTTGCATCATCTCCATTGGAGATAAAAAGTAGGCTTTGTACAGAAGCTGTGGCTTCAGCATCATATGCTCTCTATATCATATTACCTCATGTTAAAAGTAATAAACTGATAGGATGGGACAAAGAAGAAGGTCTGGTCTAGAAGGGTCCCATTTCTTTCCATTTTCTCTTCTTCAGGTAAGACATCCCCCTAAAGTATGGTTATTTCTCCCTCACCTCATCATTTCTTCTCCTCATTGTCTTTTTTCTTCTTGCAATCAATTTATAACATAAAGAATACTGAGGAAATGACATATTCCTACTCTGGAAGTTACCAGTTTCAAAATTGCTTTGTAGACTTTGCTTTTATATGCAGCCAGAGCAGGGGTTGAGAAATAAATGGTTTTTTTATGTATTGTTCCTTTATGAATCTGAAAATAAAGCACACTCAGACAAAAAAAAAACTTGGGGCAAAACTATGGGGAAAAAAATTATTAAACTTTTGCAGGAATGTTGAAGGCTCAGAGTAAGAATGCCTTTTAATATCAACTTCTATGTAGGAGCTAATTTGTGTAGCTCACATACTGTAAGCAGCGAAGGGACCACCAGCTTCCAGGCTAACCTCCTGAATTACCTCCTGAATTACAAAGTGTAAGCACATTATAATTTCGGTTTGCAGAAACTTTGAGATTAAGAACCCTAGTCAACATTTTCTAAAGGTTAATTATTCTCAGTACGGAATTTTTTACATCTTTCTTTTCCCATTTTTAACCTGAATTTGTCTAGCATCAACTATCAACCACTAACTCACATTTTACCGTTTTCCACTGAAAAACCCTCCGGTATCAGGAATCTACTCCCCAAATACATAGTTGCAAAACATGACTAAGTCATAGTCATCACTTGGGTAAAATAAATTGAGTTTCTTAATTATCTTATGATGGAACTTTTTTTTTTAATCACTCTTGAAGCTTTCCCTGGCTCCTTCCCAACTGTTCAGCCTGCATTTCTCCTGCTGGGTCACAAGGTTTCTAACCCCCACATATCTTCATGGATGCAGTATCTAACTTCTCCCACTTAATATTCCCCAATTTCGATATACATACATAGTACTCCTTCTCAATCACAGCATCGCTGTGGGAACTCGTTGGTCAAGCACAAGCTACTGTTGCGGCTAAGCCTTTTTTTTTTCCTAATATTCTGGGCTGGTTTATGCTACGTGTGTGCCTTTGTATTTGACTGACCCAGCTCTTTCTTTATAACAAAGCAAAGATTTCTTCTAAATCATTGTTGAAAAAATTGAAATATGCTTAGCCAGCAGCAGACCTATGGATAGATCCTGCTTATGATTACTTTTCAGGTAATTCCAGATAACCATTTTAGAAACCCAATGCGTTCTACATTGATTTTTTTTTTTTTTAATCAAGCTAGTGTTCTTCCTAGCAAAATCACTACACATATGGCAGATTACACTACTAAAGAATCAAGCCCTTATTAATGAAACGGTGCACTGAGCAAGAAATAAATACAAAGAAATAAATATAAAGAATAAAAACTCTTGCAAAATTCTGAGCAACTTCAACGTGTATTTCTATTGGAGTGTTTTCTTTGTTTCCCACAAACATTAAAGCACTACAATGTCTGAAACAAATTCTTAGGAGAAGAAGCATATGAGCTTCCTCAGATGATTATTTCTATAGCTACAGTAGATTACTTCAGTATATTCATTCACCTGCTTGCAGTAGATCAGTGACAGACCTGGCCAATAAATGAGTTATGCAAAGAGAACTTTGAATTGCCAGTTTAATTACTAAATTTCCATTTTATGTCATAAAACAGCTATGCCCAACTAAGAATAGGAACAATGCTGCATGGATTATATATTTAACCAGCACAACATGGACTGCACTTCTACTGTACATCGACCAAGAAGTATCAACTGAAGAATTCTCCAAACTAATTTCAAGTAGGGATTTTATTTGAATATCTTGCAATCTCCTAGCAAGTAGGAGAAAAAATGTCGTGTTCCTTTCTAATTATTTGCACTTTGCTGTATCACAAAATGTTAAAAATTAAGGTTAAAAAATATACTGCTTATTCCATTGTTACTTCATTGGGATGGCATCAAATTATGATTTTACTTGTTCATCTAAGCATTGTAATTAATGACAGAAACCATTTGTTTGATACTGAGGCCCAAAACAATTGATTTCTTTTGGGGAAATTAATTTCTCCTGTTTGTCTTCAAGGAAAAGAGGAATTACAGTTAAATCATTAAATAAATAATGCTAAATCTTATTCACTGAGCACATGAATTCTTAAAAACACTTTCTGTTCTAATCAGCAGTTCCATTAATGGCTGGATATTTAGTAACATTTACAGAAGATCATCAACTCTTAGAAAGATATATAGACATGATCACTGAAGGAACTCTGCCTGAGGAAGAGTATTTTCCTATTTTATACACACAGCACTTTAAAACATACAAGAGACATATGATAAGAATATATAAGGATGTATGAATCCACAAGAACAGCAAAGCAACAGGCCCTTTAACAAAAGCATTCCCTCAGAGGTCCGATGGAGCTGGAAGAAAGGGCATGTTTTAAGTAGAAGGATATTATATATAAAAGCTAAAACTGAAGCTGATTAAGGTAGTGTTCGTTTCTGGAAGTGAGATGAAATAATAGGAAAGCAAATAAAAGCTCAAGATTTTCTGGCAGTTGGTTCATTGCTACGGCAGAGACATCTGTTGACCGTGCTGGTTTTGGCTGGGGTAGAGTTAATTTTCTCCATAGTAGCTAATATGGGGCTATGTTTTGGATTTGTGCTGGAAACAGTGTTGATAACACAGGGATGTTTTCGTTACTGCTGAGCAGTGCTTACACAGAGTCAAGGCCTCTTCTGCTTCTCACCCCACCCCACCAGAGAGCAGGCTGGGGGTGCACAAGAAGCTGGGAGGGGACACAGCCGGGACAGCTGACCCCAACTGACCAAAGGGATATTCCATACCATATGACGTCATGCTCAGCATATAAAGCTGGGGGAAGAAGAAGGAAGGGGGGGACGCTCGGAGTTATGGCGTTTGTCTTCCCAAGTAACCGTTACGCGTGATGGAGCCCTGCTTTCCTGGGGATGGCTGAACACCTGCCTGCCGATGGGAAGTCAGAAAAGGACCTGGGGGTGCTGGTCGACAGCCGGCTGAACATGAGCCGGCAGTGTGCCCAGGCGGCCAAGAAGGCCAATGGCATCCTGGCCTGTATCAGAAACAGTGTGGCCAGTAGGAGTAGGGAAGTGATCGTGCCCCTCTACTCGGCACTGGTGAGGCCGCACCTCGAATACTGTGTTCAGTTTTGGGGCCCTCACTACAAGAAGGACATTGAGGTGCTGGAGCGTGTCCAGAGAAGGGCAACGAGGCTGGTGAGGGGTCTGGAGAACAAGTCTTCTGAGGAGCGGCTGAGGGAACTGGGGTTGTTTAGCCTGGAGAAAAGGAGGCTGAGGGGAGACCTCATCGCTCTCTACAACTACCTGAAAGGAGGTTGTAGCGAGGTGGGTGTCGGTCTCTTCTCCCAAGTAACTAGCAATAGGACAAGAGGAAATGGCCTCAAGTTGCGCCAGGGGAGGTTTAGATTGGACGTGAGGAAAAATGTCTTTACTGAAGGAGTGGTTAAACATTGGAACAGGCTGCCCAGGGAAGTGGTGGAGTCCCCATCCCTGGAGGTATTTAAAAGACGTGTAGATGAGGCGCTTAGGGACATGGTTTAGTGGGCATGGTGGTGAGTTGACGGTTGGACTCGATGATCTTAGAGGTCTTTTCCAACCTTAATGATTCTATGATTCTGTGATTCTATGAAGTAGTGAATGAATTCCTTGTTTTGCTTTGCTTGCACGCACAGCTTTTGCTTTACCTACTAAACTGTCTTTATCTCAACCCACGAGTTTTCTCACTTTTACCCTTCTGATTCTCTCCCCCATCCCACCGGAGGGGGAGCAAGCGAGCGGCTGTGTGGTGCTTAGTTGCCGGCTGGGGTTAAACCATGACGCTGACTGACACCAAATTTATTCAGCAGATAAAGGAAAAAAAATGTAATTATAATATTAACAGAATGTAAAACATCAAAGATAAAACCCCAGACTTTTATAATTAATTTTTCAATTCATCAGTATTGCAGTAATATTCTGGGAAAGGCTAAATTCAGCTATGGCTCCCGCTCTCTAGTGAAAGTTAGTAGACACACTCAGCCTTTTTGCTGTTGATACAAAGGAGTGCTTAAGTGTCTCTTTGTAAAGTGATGCACAGAAATAATAGAAACTACTATTGCACAACCAGCCAGGAAGACTTCCCTAGAGAGTGACTGCACACACAAGGACATCAATCTGACAGCCTATGTATAAATGAAAGGAATGGAAAGGTGAAGACAGCTGGAAAGCAGCCAGGAGTTGCATCATCTTTTGCACGGAGTACATGTTGAAAGGCAGGCTTGAACTTTGGAAAGAGGAGGTCTATCCTCCAGCTGTGCACAGTGCTCTGCATGCACACGTTGCAAATATCCAGGGTCATACACACAACATACCCCCAACCAAAACTTGTAGGCACGACATAGATGCAGCCCTGAAACTTGGCTCAAATTCTCTTCCGCAATCTGTTCATTGTTATATTGCGTGTCCTGTTTGATCTCTGTGGACTCCTAAAGGCAAACTAATGGGACTTAGATTCGTTTTTAACTATCAACATTTATCACACAGAAATAGTTGGGTTTATTAAAGCGATTTGAGCTTAAAGACATTTTAGGTTAGGGAGTGCTAGTCCTGTTGTCACCCCCTCCCTGCCTTGCATCTGCCTAGGTTAGCAAGGTGAATTAATGGATCAACACATATTTGTCTGGCCTTCTACATAGGTTGCTCCTGTCAAAAAAAGACCAACCTATTTAGCAGCACAATAACACCCTTCCAGGTGGCTTTGTGTGTGAATGACTGGGAGTGTGAATGCACACAACAGTGAATTTCACTGAACTTGATCAGGGAAGGGATGAAGGTGGGGAGAGAAAAAAAGGCCTATCTTCAGTTTAAGAGTATGGCAGATTGGTTTCCAATTTCCTAGCACTCCAGCAGTATATTAGGAAAAAGGTGTTGAGAAGGGATGGACTGAGACCCCCCCACTCCAGGACAGACTTAGTGAAAATGCTGACGCTTTGGTCAGCTGTGCTTACATTCATACTTAACACAGAATCAAGTTGATAGACTTCCAGGACATCCCCCTTACAGAAAGGCACTAAGAGAGCTGACACTGGCCCTCATTTCAGCTGGTTGAGGGAGACTCTGAAACTACAACAAGAAAGGCTCCATGTAACAGTGGCTTCGGTACCAAAGCACTTTCTTACTTTCCTTTTGACACTTTCTAAATTTTGAAGTCCTGCACTTCCTGTTATCCACATTGTGAGAGCAACTTTTTGTTCAGAAAATTTCAGAAAAATCAGAAAAATGTTTCAGAAAACATCAGAAAAAGATGATCAAAAGGACAACTTTTTCATCTCTGCTCATTGTTAAGCCAGAGTCCCATCTTCCTTAAGTTGCTGTTCCTTGCAGTAGCAAAGACAGGGTAGAGAAAACAGCTGAAGAACCAGTCTCTCTTCCTCTTAGGATCCTAATTTCAAAGCTTGCAAACTGCTTGCACTCCAAATTAGAATCAGTTAGGTTGGAAAAGGCCTTTAAGGTCATCGAGTCCAACCATACATTCATTTTAAAAATGAAAAGTTTGAAACACCAGCTACCCAATAGAAAAAAATTGAGGCATGGGTAGTTCAGGAAAGATGTGTCTGAAAGCATCACAGGTTTGTGTTTTAACACATCAGAATGTTTCTATCTTGTTTGTGATATACTGAACTTAATCTGTGCTCTCACTAAGTTATCAGGAAGCCTTACAGCAGTTCTCATTCGGGTGCTTCCTCTGGCAGCTGACTTTAATGATCAGGACATGCCAGAGTTCAATCGCATGGTTCCCGTAACTCAGCAGGATGACCAAGTCCCAACGGGTAGGGGAGAGTGAAGCACCTGGATATAACCATGTGCTCAAACAAGGAACTTCATTTTGTGATGAAACGTGAACAAATTTCAAATCAGGTTTCTGTTTGAGTTGACCCAATCCTAAACAGTCTTTGAAACTTTATTTAAAGTTTCCAAATAGACAAACTTCATTGTCGTTAAAATTAAAGTTTTCCTGCAAAAATACATTTTCCAGTTCCATAGAAATTTTCCAATCAGCTCTGTTTTTAAAAGTTTTATTTATTGTCAGATGAAATAAACAGACTGAACAGTCTAAAACACAAGGTTACAAACACAGGGAGCTGAACTTATAGAAACATCTCAGACCCACTACAAAGAATGCAGACATATCTATATGCAGATATATCTGTATTCAAAGGTAAAAACACACAAACATACCTTATTACATTAAATACCTCTCTAATCTCTACCGCTCTGAGCACCAATTTCACCATTCATACAGACCCACCAACTTCATCCATTCATTAATACTGAACTCATTACTAGGAAAAACATTCAATCCTACCCCTACCTTTTCTCACATGGCAGGCAGGCAGACAGAGAGTTTATGAGGAACAAAACACAATCCCCTTCTGCTCCTCTGAAGGATAAAAATATTTTTTTTTCCTCACAGTAGGGGTCTGCGTACCTATCAGAAAGGTGTCCAGCTCTGATAATATTGCAGGATGCTTGCCTCATTCTAAACCAGAATGTTTTCCTGTACCCATCCATTCATGCCTTCAATATGCAGAGAGGACGTGCTCTTACAACTGTGTTTATGTTTCAGTTCGTAATTAGAATCCTAGTTTATGTTGCAGCAAAGAAAAGAACTGGAACAAATAACAACCTACTCTGCTCTACAAGGTATGAGCCAGGAGAATAAAACCAACAAGATAGGGTTTACAGTACAAGCCCTTGATATATAAATTCTTATTCCAGAACTAATGAATACTGATGTAATTATACAGCAGTCATTAGACTAAGTAAACTCTCTTAACATGCACAGTTCAAAATAACATATTTAAACCTGCCATTAACAATATTATTGCAGAATAATAATCTTTAGCCTAGTGGGATGCTTGCACATAGTTCTCTATTTTTCTGTTTGCTTACGAATTTTTAAAAATGAAGTAACTTAGGTCTTAAAAGTGCATTGCTCAATGAACAGAGGTTCCTATACTAGTAGTTGTAGAATGGAAATGATTCATTAAGAATCTTTGCTAAAGAATAAAACTAGGCACAAGGTTTCAACCAATCTGGAAGGAAAAGGAACAAAATCCTGCCTTGTGGATGTCTGACTGGAGTGAAAATCCTGGTTAGGAGACCTGGGTCAGCTTTGTTGAGATCCAAGACTCCCTCTGAGAGCTGACTGCACTTTCTGTGGTGAAGGACTTGAGTCCATTGCATCCAGCCCTGTGAGAAACCTGCAAAAAGTCTTTATATGCTTCAAGACAGAGAAACTGAATTGATTTGTGCCATAATCAGACTTTCCAGTTTTTGTCAGCATAAAGAGTTGGCAGTGCATCATGTGTGTCCACAGACACCCACAGGCATTAGGAAATTAAGAGGGAACCATTTACAGTTTGTGCATTTAAGGAGCAAGACTGCATAATATACACAAAATTTGAAAATACAAGCAAAGATTAACATTTGCATTTCCAAAGTGGTTAAGATATAGGCCTTTCTGAAGAACACCAAATGGCAGACATCTTGCATCAAAGAAAGAGGTAAAATACCTAAAATGTGGAAGGCTCCATAGGTCAGCCAGCAGTCCAAAGCTGTGATCCCATTAAGATACATTATTAAAAAATTAAAAAGGAAATTAAATTGATTTAGAGGTTAGTATCAACTTCAAAATTAAGAAAAAAGAGAAACAAAGATGCCTGGAGCAAGGGAATAGTACTTCATAAAAGATAACATGCACCACCACCATTGTTTCATGTGAACTGGAAAAAAAAAATTTATTTCATTTATCCCTTGAAGTAAACAGAGATATTCTTTTTTTCTGCCTGTTAAAGACTCTCTGGATTGAAAGCCTGTCTCTCAGCGAGGAAGTCAGGAATTTCATCATCCACAAGATAGTGTTAACTGCTACTGAATATGCTGGTCCTCTTCATGAAACATGAAACTCGGACCCTAAACAGATTTAGAGGGCTGGCAAGGGAATGCTTTGCAGGAATTCGCTGCCAGGAGAAACACAGGCATAAACTAAATAGTATTAGGCCAGGTTTTAGAAGAGAAAATATTGCCTCCCTCAATTTGTAGACACTAACTGAATTAGGTCTGTCAGATCTAAATCATTGCTCCTGTCTGAAAGAGACTCTAAAAGTGGTGCTTTGTGGGCCCACACTTAGAGATCAAAAGATGAGTGACACTCTGGAATGCTATTTATATCTCTATAAAATTAAAGAAAAGTGAATGTAAAAACTATCATCATATTAGAATTCTGTATCTGCTTTTAAAAAGGTTTAAAAGGTTGAAAGGCTCTACAAAATGTGCAGAATCAAATTTCAAACTGGCACTTTCAGACATTACGAGAAGGATACCATGCTCTCTCTGACAGCAGTGCTGGCAGCGAGCAAGATGCAAAAGGCACTGCTGGAAAGGGACTCAGGTACCCTGAGAACAACTCATCACAGCTCTGTCCATAATTTCTAATATCTCCTCTAAAAGGCATTCTTCACCTTTATTTCCCCTGCTCTACTTTGTTTTGCCTATTAACGTTATACAACATCGCAGTATGGCACACAAAAGATAATAAAAAGAGTTCCAATCCCAAAGAATTTACAGTAGGTCATACAGTGGAACAGTGACATCACCTAAAGCATTTACAGATTATAAGAAAAAAAATAACACTATGACAAGTTTATTGCAGAATTAAGACTTCAGAATACTTGGAAAAGCATTTCATATATATGACTAAATGATACAGAAAGCAAATGTGCTTATTAGGAAGCTCTATAATCATTCTGCATAGCTAGAACAAGACCAAATTATTTATGCTTGGGAAATAAAACCACTGCTCATCTTGAAAAGCCCTAGCAAGAATAAACTCAGCCTCGTGCTGTGCACAGACAATGCATGGTTCGCTTCAGACACATTAAAACATACTACAGTCCAAAGGCATAGCTACTGGGAGCTGTATTACTTGCTAATAATAGGTGCCCTTGGAACAAGGAAGATGTTATAAAGTGATCACATAATTTACTGTTATTTTTTGCCTGTCAAAATAAGCAAAGAAAAACTTGACCTATGGATTCAGATAATCTAGGCACACTATAAAGAAGCATATTACTATATTGTTGAATAAATGAATAACCAACTGTGATTGTAACTTTATCATTTGCAAGCCACCAGCAAAGCAAGCTGAATGTGCAAAAACTCAAGATAACATAACAACACAAAATACTGTGAATTGCTGCAGAAATTTTATTCTGCAAACACTGTTCCTCCAGGAGAGCTCAAATCAAAAATGAAGTAAGGGGAAAGACAGTAGCTACATGTTTAGAGCTGAGATGATGAAGGCACTGAAGAAGGTGGCTGACAAAGATGGCTTCAACAGAGACAGCAGAAATATCATTAGAACATAAAGTCACAGAATCTATTAACCGGTTAACAAGGAAAACATTTTCAGGGGATCCTTTACTGACCTTTACGTTTGTAACAGCCTCAAATCCATACTGTCTCACTGCCCATCAAAAACTCCAATACCAGAGTAGAAAGTGTATCTTCAGAGAAACACATTAAATAACAAAAACTAAATCAAATGTTTAACTAAATTAAATGAAGAGGGGCACCCCTCCTGAAAACCATGATTAGGGCACTCACTACGACCAGAAGGCATGGTTCCTGAACTATTTCTACATCACACATCACGTTACCTTTGTTTTCAATGGCAATTCTCTCAGTAGCTCTAAAAAAAAAAGCAAAACACAAGAACAAAGACCAGTGTGGGCCTAACAGTACAGAGCAGACCATGGCAGGCAACATGATTGAGAGGTCTCAGAACAGCTGAAGTTCCCCTGTTTTGGCTGGTTATAACTGCTGGTCTTATTCATTGGCTTCATACTGCAGTTTTGCCCAAGGGGAGAGGGGAAAAGAGGCCTCCAGCAAATGAGAGAGCATCTTCATCACTATGCTGGTTTTGGCAGGGATAGAGTTAATTTTCTAGTAGCTAGTATGGGGCTGTGTTTTGGATTTGTGCTGGAAACAGTGTTGATAACACAGGGATGTTTCCGTTACTGCTGAGCAGCGCTTACACAGAGTCAAGGCCTTTTCTGCCTCTCACACCACCCCACCAGAGAGCAGGCTGGGGGTGCACAAGAAGCTGGGAGGGGACACAGCCAGGACAGCTGACCCCAACTGACCCAAGGGATATTCCATACCATGTGACGTCATGCTCAGCATATAAATCTGGGGGAAGAAGGAGGAAGGGGGGGATGTTTGGAGTGATGGCGTTTGTCTTCCCAAGTAACCGTTACACGCGATGGAGCCCTGCTTTCCTGGAGATGGCTGAACACCTGCCTGCCGATGGGGAGTAGTGAATGAATTCCTTGTTTTGCTTTGCTTGCATGCGCGGCTTTTGCTTTACTTATTAAACTGTCTTTATCTCAACCCACGAGTTTTCTCACTTTTACCCTTCCGGTTCTCTCCCCCATCCCACCACGGGGGAGTGAGCGAGCGGCTGCGTGGTGCTTAGTTGCCGGCTGGGATTAAACCACGATGATCACACAGTTCTGGTTTCATTATTCAACTGGCTATTCTTGACATGGCTTCTAGTTTATCCAGTGTAATTGCTAGGGCATTTGTACTTTTGTTCTACTTGTTTCAATAACAGAAACAGTATCAAGACTCCTTATTTCATATAAATCTCCAAATGTTCTTAAGTACTCTATTTCCCATCTCATTTGTAAGGTGGAAAAGGACAGCCAGGTTTTCTATTTTCCATTTAGTTATTTGCTACAATGCCTTTGGGAAGTAGCTATTTTCCTCATTTTGGTTTAAATAAGAGCCCTATTTAAGAGCCCTTATTTGGTTTTGAGAATCCTTGCCAAAACAAAACCCAATAATGACTGACTTGAAATACAGTTTACTTCCACAAGGTAGATTCAATGGAACCCTACATCAAAGTAAGAATAGGGTTTGTGGGCTGTAGGAGAAGCTGAGAGAAGGTAGTTTTCCCCTTCAACAAGAATTTAGTAATAAAGTCTGGTTTCAGGCTCAGGTGCTGCCATAGGAACGTCCTTGAGGCCATGAAGTTCAGTGAGAGGAAGTTAGTTCTGAAAAAAGGACTGAATGCCAGAGGTGACAATAAGAAATAGGTGTAAATAAGGTGCCTTGTTACCCTTGTGGGAACTTACTGCTTCAATTTCCTTTCTTGTTGTAGGTAGGATAAATACGCCAGAAATTTCTCATTCTCCCCCTGTGCTGCAGGCTCTTCTGAAGTTATTCGGGTACTGTCACAGCATCCTCTAAGAAACACAAATGGCACTTTAAGAGATCTGTCAGTCTATTACTAACGGAACATCCTCAACTAAGATTTCTATAGAAATACAGCTGGTATTGGATGTTAATGGCCAAATGAAAAAAAGATACCTAGTCTGAAAATGTCCTACAAGCAACCAGTTAATAACACAAGTGCTGCTTTCTTCATAAGAATGTTACATCTCTTGTACTTCACAGCTTACAATACCCAGTTACACCTCACTCTGATATGCACGTGACCACGTACATCCTCACAGAACGTGACAAACCATTTCTTAGAAATTAAGAGCTTAAACAGATGAGGAAATCTCTTCTCTGACTTCATGCTGCTGGTCCCTCTCTCATGAGAAGAAAGTTGCACCGCTTCAAACCTATGTCCTGGGCTGCCAAAGCAAGACAGGAGGTCGGTGATCAAGTCCACCAGATCAGCTTAACTAGCAAAGAGAGGGGCTGATGGCTGAAGGGAAAAAACACACTGCCAAACAGCAAAGGTGATACTGGAACGACGGGCTCCAGAACGGGCCATGCTTGCCAGCTCTGAGCCAAAAAGCTCCTACCTGTGACACTGCAGTGTGAGCATCTGCTCTGATACTGCCACCACAAAGACCACCACCTCATGTGTTGGCTGTCTCTTTGCAGACTGATGCTACAGGATATTACATTTGTCCAAGGCAGTGGTGAAAAACCTGATTAAGGTATTGATTACCCTGATTAAGGTATCCCCCCCCCCTCTCTGATACTGAGGGTATCTAGGTAACTACTTCAGTGACACGCCCTTTCTCAGACCAAAAACCTGCCATGGAAAATTGACTTGTAAAAAAAGACAGAGTGAGGAAAGCAATCAACCAAATTACTACACCATGAAGATCATGCATATTACTCAGCAATATTTCTACTCAAGGCCAAGAGAAGATAATCCACTATGCAGTAGTGCTGCTAAAACATTTTTATAGTAGGAGTCAAAGTCAGAAGTATATGCAAGTATCTTTTTCTCTAAACATTAAGAGAGAAAGTAGTTGCGTGAGGTGCCACTAACTTAAAAGAAGATCCTTTAAAAGAGGAGCAATGGAGAAGTCTGGGAATTATTCCCAGAGAACATGCATTGATTACTTGTATCAGCAAAGTCATCCATAGCGAGACTCCACTCTGGTACCAGAATGCCTAAATTTTTTAATGTCACCAGAGCCCTTCCTTATCAGATTGTTCTTTAATGCACCAACAACAGCAACAACAAAATCCCAAGAAGAAAAGCATGATGCAAACATAGCAGCAAATCCAAAGAGGCTATTCAAGTGTCACCAACATAATCCCTGCAGCTGCTGCTATCTGGACCTTTCAAAACAGTGACTTAAGGAGCCATAGCTACGATCTGAAGTGCTAGAGGGTGATCCACGAACACCAGCAGGCTGAGCAGGCTGAGAGACCAGTGAGCATAGGCCTGGCTGTGAATTATACCTTCTCTCCAGACTTTGGTGCCTGTCTCAAGGCTGTGTTTTGCCCACGTGGAGCTCAGAGCCCAGATGTCTCTCCTGAATAGGCACTGCAGCTGAACGGACTTCACATGTAAGACTCCACGGGAAAAGGGAGAGGATACTGAAAAAGCCTGCCTTCTGCACCCCTGCCGCATGGCTACAGGCAGGGTCGCACTGCAGTGTGCAGCTTAGGACCTGGGGACTTCTTGTCTTAACAGGGCTCAGGTCAAGATCTCCCATTTCTGAGGGGAGCACTAAAAGCACCAGGTTACAGCAAGGTGGAAGAAGGGTTACTCTGCTGAAGTTGAACCACAAGCAGGAAAGGAGAAGCTATGACCCACGGAGCTGCAAGGAGCTTGGCTCTGTAACTCAGTGGTTGAGATATTTGCCTGAAAAGGATAAGGATGTAAGTTCAGCCTTTTTCCCACCTAAATCTTCTTCCCCTACCCTGATATCCATGCTGTCTTCTTTATGTTTTTCTTTCTATTTAGTTTATATCTTTCTAATTAAATCCAGCACCACTACAGGGTCTGTATAGCTGAGAGATATTGCATCAGATAGCCCTGACCCTAATAAAATCTAAATAAACACAATGAGCAGAATGGGTACAGCAAACACCGCATGGCTCCCATAGACAGAAGGATATCACTATAAACCCAGTATTATTATTGTCAGTAATGATAACAGAAAGAGGTATTTTTGCTTTTAAAAATCCACACCTCCTCCACTTACTGAGAGAAAGCTGTAAAGGGTCCTGAGATACCATGGAGGAGGAAAACAGAGAAAGGGCTTGTGGCAGACAGGTGCTTGTCTCCTTGCAAACCCTGATCTCATGAAAAAGGGCCAGTGGGCAAATTCTCCATTACTGAACAGGTTTTCCTCACCAACATGATGCAATACTAGCCCCATCACAAGAAACCGCTGGCAAAGTCTCTGGTCTTAATCCAAAGCTTGACTATGTCTGGAGTAAACACCATGGCAACTCAAGCTATGGACTGCAGCCCAGCACGAATGGACTAGAAAATATGCTAAGCCACACAACTTTCATGGCCAGTGTTCTCCAGTGATGAATAGCTGTAAAACTGCCTGTAGAGAGTAAGTATTTTGAATGAGAAACCACAGCCAAGGCACCGTCAGGCTTCCAGGGACAGAAGGAAGGACTGATTCAGGTCATTTTCTTTGATAAATCTCAGAACTGATAAATCCCACGAGCCAAATTTCTATAGAAACTAAGAACTTTGAAGTAGAAACAGGACCAACTCAAACATATCCATGTGCCCTGAAAGGGCTTCAAGGTATTTTTTTTTTTTTTTTTTTTTTTTACACAGTCCAGCCTTTAGACAGATGAACTTTCCACAGACATAGGGAAGGATTGTAGTCCTTTAAAATTAGAATTAGCTGAGAATGGATCCCAAGTATTTCTTCAGAAGTGCTGTTTATCTCCCTAATATTCCCAGCTGCCAGCAATAAAGTGACAATGGAAAATGAATAGGAAATATCTCCTTGCTATTGTTTCAATTTCTTCCCTGAAAAATTAAAGTGGACTTGGGCAACCTTGTAGCTGCTGTTTTTCTAAGTTGGCAGGGGTAAGATTTATGGATCTACAAACACTGCCATTCTGGAAGTATTTTACGTTAGAAATTATGACAGAATTTTTCTAGCAGCTAGGAAAAGCTGCATGTTTCTCAGACTAGGACCCCGAGTCTGGGTCAAAGGAAGAATTTAAAGTCATTGTTTATGTACAGCCTTCAAGAAATATTATGGTACCCAACTAACCTACTGGTCAAGCATGAAGGAAAGGGGGAAGCTTTCCTGGGAATATGAATCAGCAAAAATACTTTTGGAAGGGTTATTACTTCAGTGCACAAAGAGAAAGTGGGTAGAAATCAAGACTTGCGGAGCTACATGACGGGACTAGACATGATTTTGTGACTCATGCCAAATGGATTCTAAAATTATTTTAATACCACAGTTCTGTTCCAAAAGTTTGCAAAGCTGTTGGGTTTTGCCAAACATCAAAGGACAAAAGCTAAAATATTTTCCAGGAATTTTTACGGCTCCAGATTCTTGCTAGTGTTTGGAATGACTCCTTGGAGGAAAGAAACCAAACAGAAAAGAGGAGGAAACAACGATTAACCAAAAAAAGAGAATGTCCAGCAATGTGCAGAGGGGGGCCTTCGAGTGAAATGGATTCCTTGTTCCTGAAGGAATTGGTACCATATCTCGATACTCCCAAATCATTCTTGCTAAAGAGAACTTAAATTGCCTCCTCCTCAGGGACCAGGCACGATCTTCCAGCTTGACTATAATGCCAGCCAAGGAGCTGTATCACTTCTGCTATGAAAACAAGAGAAAACAAATTGTAACTTAGAATCACCTGGTCCAGAGTTTCCCCCAAGCTTGACAGGTGATAATAAGCAGATTTCTTCAGTCCTGAGCAGTTCAAATGGAAGAGGATGAGAAGGAAAAAGCCTATGGTCCTCCCACTCCATCCAGCTGAAGTGGTGGCAGACTGGACTGTGTGATGCCTGTTCCGCCCCCCCCCCCCCCCCCCCAGCAGTACCCTTTCACAGAACCCTGGGCCAAGGAATAAGAAAGTAAAAGACCCACAGGATCAACACCAAACAGTAACCTTAACAATATGGCTATGTGTTTCTTTTATGTTTCATTCATAGACTTGATGTTTGAGCCACCTGCATTTGTTCACTGTTAACCATATCCTTCAGTGCCAGAAGGCTTCCTGGATATTGCTATGCTGTTTCGCACACCACTGTGGCCTGCTTCACGCTACACACTATTTCCTGCTGTTATTGAATAATTTGCCAAAGTAAAACTGCCAAAATTCTGGTAGCTTCTTGTCAAGGGCGAAGCGATATGTGAAAAAATGTCATCTTTCCACCCTGAAAGAGTAGCATCCTAGCTGCATGTCAGGTCTTGCTATTATGGCCTTTTACATATTTTTAGCTATTTTGTTCTTAATTAATATTTATTTATTCCATCTTTTTTTTCACATTTACACTTAGAATAGATTTCCTTCATATGATTTCATGTAACAGCTCCACTATCAGTTCTTTTCCATTGCATGTGTATCTTTGCTTAACAGCACTACTCTTTCAAAACCTCAGGAAATCTTCTGTCACACTACAGCTGAACTAGCAAGCCTAACATCTTTTTTGCTGTTGCTACTATGGCTTAGGCAGAAGGTCATGTCAAGGCAATAAAAAACTACTTTACCTTCTTTTCATTTACAAGATGGGAGCAGGTAGCTCATCCAGTTCAGCCATTTTCCCCACTCATTGCCCTCTCTAGTCTGACACAATGCATGCCCCGGAGTTACAAAGCATCTGAGGTTTTATTTACATCTTTACATTTGATCTTTTACCCTAATCCTTTAATGCCATGAGTTACGTTAACATCCTTAACGGGGTTACTTTACATCAAGCACTGTGAATCAAGCCAGGCTTGCATTTCTTATGGGAGTGACAAGTTTTTACTTTCCACAGGAGTTTCTAAAGTACTCTGCCAGGGCTCCGCTCGCTCTTTCCTAACAATCTTGGTCACTGAAACCTAACACCCAGTTATGGGGAGGGGGGGAAATAACCATTTGAATGAAACCACATCTACTCTTGAACGTAGCTTTATTATTTTTTCATTTTGCTTGAGGTATTGTGCAATCCCATTCTGTTTCACAGCAATTCAGTTTTGGAAGGTGGGGGCAGCAAAGAGTCCTTCAGACTCACAATGCTTAGCCATTTTC
Organism: Aptenodytes patagonicus; assembly: GCF_965638725.1. Lineage (NCBI taxonomy): Eukaryota > Metazoa > Chordata > Aves > Sphenisciformes > Spheniscidae > Aptenodytes > Aptenodytes patagonicus. Next base: position 49,214,634 of record NC_134950.1, on the reverse strand, counting down.
CCAGCATATGAAGACATTAAATAAGTTCGGCAAATCTATACCAAACTTAGATTCAAATAATTTGTGTTCAAAGCCTGTAAAATGAACTATTTATTCAACAATATTTTCTTTCAAAATCAACCACAATTAAACAGATTTCAGATCGACACAAACAGCCAGTTAGCACCAATTTCAGTGAGGTTTTACTGTTTGTCCTCTGAAACAATACACAAATAAAAAAAGTACAGAGGTGTTTATCTGAAACTCTTACTCTTTTTGCCACACTTCAGGCACTACAATAAGAATGTGGGGGAGACAGGATGTTCATAAGGAGGATTTCAGACTTGTGTCATCAGACTGTATTAGCCTGGATTTTCAAAGATTTTGTGTTCCTTTGCCTCCAGCAGTTACTGTAATGAATTAAACATAATAAAAAAACCCACCCTTGTCCTATTCTATAAATAAACACAAAATTCAAAGAACATTTTATACTAATAACACTAAACATCCCTTTTTTGAACTATCCCTGTCTGAGGTGATTATGACATCATTATGATTAATGGAGCTTTGCTGATTTTGTGTGTGTGTGTGAATTTTTCAGTTCCTTTAAGTAGAGGGGTTTGGTTTTTTTGTAAAGCCCAGAAGTGACTACCACATTTATAAAAACTGCTGCATATTCTTGAGCATCGTCTACCATCACATATCCTACTTCATGTTTTGTTAAACATGGAGATCTCAAGAAGGTTTCTTCCCTTCTCTTCAATGCTTTAAGAACAAAGATATAAGTAAAAGCAGCACCTTTGATCTAAAGAACGAGAAAAACCACACACCAAGAAAAAACAGGAGAATTAGAGCAAGGGTTGGTCATAGCTCCAGTGTTGGGGAGCATCTGAATCTCCCAAAGTCTGAAAGAGCATGTTCAAACTCAAAGGGTGAGATTCAGCCCTTTTTATGTCTTAGCAGAGTAAACCCTCTTGCCAGGACTCTTAACTGGAGTAAGAGCTAAAGAGCTGGTGTTTCAGCTCCCACTACACTCAGTGAAGAGCTAGTGAATATAGTCGGTAGAGCCTTGAAAGCTCTTCATTTCACCCTAAACCAGGTGGGTCAGTAGAATAGTTTTCTAGATGCCACTGACTTCAATCATTAGATCTCCACTGCCTGCCAGAGGAGCTTATGCACCTGGCATGCATGCAGGCATTGTATTTGTTTTCATTTGGAGCTGCATCCCACCTTTGAGCATGAGTCCTCCTCTTCTGCTAGACCTGGAGAAGATTTAACGCTCATCAGAACTGGCAGAGAGGATCTGGTTTCATCTTCAGCTGAATCCTACCACAATTTTGGTTCTTGAGGCAAATCCTATAGCAGAATGCTAAATCCTATCAGGAAGCAACGGCAGGAATTGTCTCTTCATTCGCACAAGTAAATAACCAAATTTTATGTGCAACAAGGTGGGGGAGTCCGCAACCCCACAGGTTCACAAGTTCTTGTAAAGTAAATTGAGCATTTCAATCACTGGTTAATCAGAAGTGTTGAAGTTAATCAGAAAATCTGAATAGGGCTCATACAAACTGCCTTAGGTAAAGAGATGAAGCCGGTAGCCTAGTAATAGTGTATTGGAATAATTCTTTACAAGACATTTGGAAGAATCAAGAGCTCTCTTAGCTTTTCCACACTATTAATCTTTAAAATTATTATTGGAGAAATGCTATTGCTAAGTTTAAATACTCTGGGATCTCATCAGGAATCTCCGGAGCTAAAAGCACAGTCCCAGTTTAAACTGATTGCAAGTGTGCTGTCAGACTCAGAAGTATACCAGACGCACAGCTTCTGTGGCTCTTCTCCATAAACACAATGAAAGGTGGATTACACTGTCACACCTGTAAAATGACTGCTTATGAATTCCAGTTATAGTAAGGATGTGCAAATAAGCAGTATCAATTTTAGGCAAGTTACTTACCTATTACCTTTTGGAAGAAGAGTCTCTGCTACAGCTGAATACTGCATGCAGTGCTGGACAAAGCTCACCAACTAGTCTGTGATCTTCTGGCTACTTTGAACAGGTTCAGACTTAAAGCTATAAGCAGATAATGTTAGGATAAATACCGGAACATCTGTACTGCCTCTGTTTACCAGAGAATACCCTTGCTCAGAAGCAACCTTTCCAGGCTGGAGATATAGGGAAAAATCTTTGTCCCACTGCAGTGCATATTACACTGACATTGGCAAGTCCAGAGCCTCCACCTCCCATTTAGCTGATGGAAAACAGCACAAAGTGATGTTTCTGCCTATGACAGTCGGGGTCACAATATATAGTAGCTTGGCAAATCTCAAGTAATTATCTAAAGGTTGCACGTCTGACAGAAGGCTGGATTTTTGAAGAAAAATAGCATATTTTAGACATGAAAAGTCTTGGTTATCAGCAAGAATTTGCTAATGGAGTTTGGAGGATGCCAAAAAGCATATATGCCATGCATGAATCCCAATTACTACCGACAAGAACTGTTCCTGACAGCTCTAATACTTAGTTACTGAATTCATATATTCAAATCTGATAGGCAAAAGGCAGAGCCTGACTCTTCAGCTTCAGATAACATAGAAACTGCCAGCATCATTCAGCTATGAGCAATCACAGGAAACAGAAATAGTGCCAGACTTGGTTTTGTTGTTATCCAATGCCAAGAGATGCCACACACAGAGTATCACCACAGCATGACTGTTGTGGTTTAACCCGGCAGGCAGCTGAACACCACACAGCTGTTCGCTCACTCCTCCCCACCCTCAGTGGGATGGGGGAGAGAATCAGGAAAAAAAAAGTAAAATTTGTGGGTTGAGATAAAGACAGTTTAATAGGACAGAAAAGGAAGGGAAAAGAATAATAAGAATAATGATGATAAAAGAATATACAAAGCAAGTGATGCACAACGCAATTGCTCACCACCCGCCAACCGATGCCCAGCCAGTTCCCGAGCAGCAGTCACCACGCCCCCCAGCCAACTCCCCCCAGCTTTATATGCTGAGCATGACGTCATATGGTATGGAATGTCCCTTTGGCCAGTTTGGGTCAGATGTCCTGGCTGTGCCCCCTCCCAGCTTCTTGTGCACCTCCAGCCTTCTCAGTCGGTAGAGCATGGGAAGCTGAAAAGTTCTTCACTAGTATAAGCACTGCTTAGCAACAACTAAAACATCGGTGTGTTATCAACATTATTCTCATCCTAAATCCAAAACTCAGCACTGTACCGGCTACTAGGAAGAAAATTAACTCTATCCCAGCCAAAACCAGGACAACAACATGTATTGATCCCCCCTTCATTCTGACATTCCCCTGTAAACAGCAAAACCTTTCAGTTTGGGATGATATATATTAAAGGCTGGCCAAACACTTCCTAATGTCATAGTTGCCCCTGCATGTAACCCAGAAGAGTTACAGATCCAGTCTCGTAATATCCTCTTATAAGCTTCAATTCATTCTAACACAGAAACCCTCAGTATGACTATTTGCATAATAGCTGGTCAGAACATTACCTTTTTACTGAAAAAATATTTTTTCCATTTAAAAAAATGTTTCTTGTCTATTTAAAAAGGAACCTATCGCTTTCGTCAGCTCTGACAGCAATCCTTCTTATGCAAGCCAGAAGTACCTCTCAGCCAGAGAAGCATCTCAAGCAAAAAGACAAAAGCTTTTAGCATGAAATTCACTCACTCCGCTCCTCCCCCCCCCCAGTAGCCTCTTACACCCCTTCTTAGGATCTCACACATTCATAGCATCTTGGCTTCTCTGGAGGGGAAGATGTGCTCCAGTGCTGTGCTGCAGCTGAGACCGTGTGTCTCTGAACGTATCCCCAGATCAATAACTTGGTAGCTGAGATAGCAGAGTGGAAAAAACAAAGTCTGCTTTCCACATTTCAGTCCTTTCAAAAAGGTTGAATGTTGCAGTTTCCCAGGTCTCACCTGCTATTCTTCTGTGTCTGATCATCTGCCCTGCAGCCCTATTTCCATGGCAGCTAGGCTGTCTCTATTTTATCCGTGTCCCAGAGGAGGGGTGATCCAACACAACACATAGTTCTTTCAAAGAGCTAACATAAAGAGCCTAAGCTGGTCAGCCCAAACTAGCTTCCAGCTTGCATGCAGCAAGTCATCAGCCTGCAACCCACTCCTTCTCAAAAGCTCTGCTGTGCTTGTTCTAGCACATGACACATTCACACATGCAATTAGGGGCAGGAAGAGGTCGGTGAAAGACTGTATGGAAAGAAGGTGGCCAAAAGCATGCTGCTTCTGCCAGGCCAACTCTTCTGGGCCATTCCCACCCACTCCTGTGCACGCCTGAGAGGCACTTGGGAAAGACACGGTTGTGAAGTGAGTCACAGAATTCCAATCAGAGGGTACACAGATGTGGGCTGTTGGGGTGAGTGTCTGCTACAGACTGCCTGATTAGGAAGAAGAAGTAGATGAGGCCTTCTTCAGACAACTGTAAGGAGTCTCACATTTGCAGAACCTGGTCCTCGTGGAGGACTTTAACCACCCCAGTGTCTGCTGGAGGGCCAATACAGCAGGGCACATGCAGTCCAGGAGGTTTCTGACATGAATTGATGGTAACTCCGTGACAAAGGGGATCAAGGAACCGACAAGAAGAGGTAGTCTGCTAGACCTCACAGTTACAAACAAGGAGGAAATGATCAGGGATGTGAAGGTCTATACAACTTTGGCTTCAGTGACTATAAGATGGTGGAGTTCAGGTTTCTGAAAGAAGGGAACAAGGCACATAGCAGGGCAAATAGCAAGATCACAACCTTGAACTTCAATGGTATACAGACCCGGAGAAACGAGGGGTCCAGAAGAGCTGGTTGATTTTCAAGGATCACCTCCTCCAAGTTAATTTCCTGAGTAGCAGGAAATGAAGCATGAATGAACAAGGACCTCCTGACTAGACTAAAATGATAGGCACACAGTAGGTGGAAGCAGGGACTGGTGACCCAGGAGGAATACAGAGACCCTGTCTGAGCATGCAGGAATGGTGTTAGGAAAGCCAAGACCCATCTGGAGCTGAATCTGACATGGGACCTGAAGGGCAACAAGAAAGGTTTCTGTAAGTACATCAGCAGCAAAAGGAAGACTAGGGAAACTGTGGGCCCGCTCCTGAATGGGGCAGGGATCTGGTGACAAAGGACATGAAAAAGACCAAGGTACTCCATGACTTCTTCACCTCAGTCTTTACTGGTAAGACCTGCTTTCAGCAATCCCAGGTCCCTGGGAGACCAGAGGAAGAGTCTGGAGGCAGGAGAACTTGTCCTCCATGGAGGAGGATCAGATTAAGGAACATTTACACAAACTGGACATACACAAGCCTATGGGCCCTGATCAGATACAACCATGAGTGCTGAGGCAGCTGGCTGATGTTACTGAGAGGTCACTCTCTATCTTTGAAAGGTCATGGTGATCAGGGAAGGTTCCTGAGGACTGGAAGAAAGCAAATGTCACTCCCATCTTCAAGAAGGGCAAGAAGGAGGATCTGGGGAACCTAACCTTGACCCCTGGGAAGGTTAAGGAGCAAACAATCCTGGAAACCTTTTCCAAACGTAGTAACTACAAGAAGATAATTGGGAGCAGTCAACATGGATTTACAAAGAGGAAATAATGCCTGACCAACCCGATAGTCTTCTACAATGAAATTACAAGCTTGGTGAACAAGGGGAAGGCAGTGGATATTGTTTACTTTGACTTTAGCAAGGTTTTCAACACTCTGCCATAACAACAGCCTCATGGACAAACTGAGGAAGTACAGGCTGGAAAAGTGGACTGTAAGGTAGATTGAACACTGGCTGAACTAGTGGACTGAAAGGGTTGTGATCAGCAGCACAAAGTCCAGCTGGAGACCAGTCACTAGTGGAGTACTCCATGGATCAATACTGGGGCCAATACTGTTTAATTACTGACCAGGGCACTGGGACAGAGGGGACCCTCAGTAAGTCTACAGAGGATGCAAAACTGAGAGGAGTTGACACACCAGAGGGTCATGCTTCCATTTAGCATGACCTCAGCAGGCTGGAGGAATAAGCTGACAGGAACCTCATGAAGTTCAGCAAAGGGAAATGCCAGGTCCTGCCCCTGGGACAGAGCACCAAGCTGAACATAAGCCAGCAATGTGCCCTTGTGGCAAGGAAGGCCAACAGCCTCCTGGGCTGCATTTGGCACAGCGTCATCCACATGTCGAGGGAGGCGATCCTTCCCCTCTAGTCAGCACTGCTGGGGCCACAGCTGGAGTGCTGAGTCCAGTTCTGGGCTCCCCAGTACACGAGAGACATGGACATACTGGAACAGGGGCAATGAAAGACCAGGAAGATGATTAACATATTGGAGCATCTGGCATATGCGAAGAGGCTGAGGGACTTGGGACTGCTCAGCCTGGAGAAGAGAAGGCTCAGGGGGAACTTATCAAAATGTATAAATACATTGGGGGGGGAGTAATAAGGAGGGAAACAGGCTTTTCTCAGTGGTACCCAGTGACAGGAAGAGAGGCAAAGCCCGCTAACTGAAATGCAAGAAGTCTTGTTTAAACAGAAGGAAAAAACCTTTTTATGGTAAGGGTGTGCAAACACTGGAGCAGGTCGCTCAGAGAGCTTATGGAGTTTCCATCACTGGAGATATTCAAAACCCGACTAGACACAGCCCTGGGCAACCTGCTCTAGGTGATTCAACTTTGAGCAGGGGTTTTGAACCAGATGATCCCCAGAGGTCCCTTCCTACCTGAACCATCCTGTGATTCAGTGAAATGGTTGGCAGTAGCAGGCAGCTCGCAGCAAACCTTTTTCCAGAAAGAAAAGTAAAATCCTTTTCCTTGCTCATCTCCTGTATACAAATGCATAAAGAGTCCAGTACTTGGAGAAAGATCAGGCATGTAAAAAAGCTGCAAACAGATTTAATGTGCTCTCCAAGTACAACGACATGGCAAGAAGGACTTAAGGCATACTATCCTCACCTGCCAAAACAAACATTTGCATCCCACTTTTGGCTCCAAACTGCAGATAAACTGGGTGCTACTAGCTTGGTTATTGAATTATGGCAAGCTGTTTACAGAATGTGAGTTTTGTTTTGCTCTATGCTACAAAATCTTCCACAGCAGCCTAAGCAAGTTCCTTACACAAATTAGGCAAAGGCCCACTTAGGTGAACCTGACTCTTATCCATCCAGGAAAGTGCCTCAAGCAAGAAGCGAAAGACTGTGCTGGGAAGAAGCAGGAGGAATGAGAGCATTTTCTCTATTTTCTTCCATCATTGTGAAATCCCAGGCATGAAGAAATTCTCTAATTATATAAAAATAGTACAGTTTCACCAAAAAAATCTGGTTTTGAGATTTTCCAGGAAAAAAATAGTTTTGTTAATTTTTTCTTCAGAACTAAGCACTCTAGCTGCTAAGTGGGGAAAACCAGCATTGAATCAGTCCCTGTGTTTTTCCTTTGCTTCTTTGGTACTTCTGTCTCACTAAGCAGAATGTTTAGCTCAGATTTGTTTTGTTTGGGGATATCTACAACTTATAAAATTAGGCCCATAAAAATGATTCTATCTCATTAGTTACAGATAAGCATTAGGCACTCTCTCATGGGAATGAGAATCAGAGTGCCTATACTTGGACAGAAGTCCCACTAAAACTGGATGGTAAAAAATTGCCTTCCAGTATCATCAGAACTAACATGCCAAGTTTCCAAAATTTTGCTTTTGGTATTTATATAGTCTTACGAAAATACTTAATGCAATTCTTAGGCAGCAAAGAGTGTTTCTACTTTTATCTGATCTTACAGTTGTACCTTAAAACACACTGCACTCTTTCTATCTATGAGAGTGCATGCACTAAGTTTGGCACTATATTCCCTTGTAATTGCAACAACCTAAGACCACTACCTAGGCAAATCTTACGAAGTCATCAGGAAAAAGAACAGAAAAAATGTTTTATATCTTCCAAAAATGTTTTGTAACTTTTTTTTTGCATAAATTAAGAAAATTTCAACTATTTAGCAGGCTCTAACTAGTCTTGACTAACAAACTCAGAAAGGGTTAGATACATTTGGAAATTTTTTATACGTATGCTATGAGACCAGCATTTCATCAGCCAGCTAAGTTCTTTCCCACCTACTCAACTAAAACCTGTGTGTGATGCAGTGATCACTTTATTCTAGTTGGAAGATCACCACTCACCCCATTACACACAAAACCTTACGGTTGGGTTTGTCTGATTTTGTAGAAACAGTGCTAACTTCTGTTTGTTCAGTGTGGATCTCATCCATGGGATAACAAAGCATGATCAGCTCTAGTTTTGCCCTTTCCGCTAGATGCTTTTGCAGCCCATTTTTAAAAGTGTCTGGTAAGGGAGACTCCATGGTCTCCCACGGCAGTGTTGGTGTCCTACCAGGCTCAGAAATATGTTACTGTTAGAAAGTTTTTCCTAACATCTTCCTGACCTGTCCAGGATGGCTACCCGAAATAAATTATCCCCTTCCTCTTTGCAACAGCCTTGAAATAATAGACAAAATGCTGTTATATCCCCCTCCCACTTCTACCTCTGAGGTAAACAACTCCTTTTTCAATATTTTTTCATACCTTCATTTTAGGTGGTATTTTCTCTAGGCCCCCAACCCTTCATTCTTCTGTACCCTGGACTTTGTCCTTCAGTCAGTCTTCTCAAAGTTGTGGCCGTGACCTCTGCAGCCCACAGGCACAGATGTGTGGCTTCTCCCTCTCTGCTCATCCAACCGGACCCCTCAAGCGGCCAGGGCAACATACAGGGTCCTGACCTCAACAAGGATCTTTCTGGGGCACAAACACCAAAACTCTGGTATCAATCAGCTATGGTCTCACCACAAGATACCAAATATAGTTTCTATCAATCTTCTGTATTTCTCTAACCCACCTATAATTTCAGTGTGGAAGCTTGAAGACTCCCATTTATTGCTAAATTTATTGCACCTCTATCACCCGCCAGAATGATCTGTTATTTCAAAAGAGATGTGCACAAATTGCTCTGCAAGTAATAGGATATAATTCACCTTTGAGCCATCATGATATTGCATGGAGAAGTGGTGTACTAGATTTCAGGTCATTCTTCCTGCACCACCCTCCGAGTGAGATCTTCTTTCAAGAGAAATTTCACATTGTATTTAACAGTTTGCTCACAAATATGCTTGGCATAGCTGTGAATTTTCCCACTTCAAGAAGATCTTTCAATTTTCCAGGATTTCCTCAATAACCAAGAGGTAGTCATTATCCACAGACTTCTTTGTGTCCTTCCTGGAAAAAAAAAATGATGAAAAGGTATCATGGGAAACAAAATGAATTTTCATAGATCTCACACCATCCGGGCATGCAGAGTCACACAGACAGAAGAAATAATTTCGGTCCATAATGGAAACTCTTTCAGGACATTTTTGAAAAACATCACTGAACATGGGGAACAGAGTGGGGGTTTACCAATTACTTCACAAACACTGGGTAGATTTCTGAAGCATGTACTCATACTCTTCCTGATCTGAACCACTAACAAAAAACAAAGTCAAAATGCAGGACATGCTGTGCCTTCTTGTTATCATCCATTTAAAAAGTAACCAGAAATACACAAAGCTTTTGAAGATGCCAGGGAGCAGGAGCTGCCATCTCTACAGATGCAAAACTTTAGGTTTGGAGTTAGTCACCTTCAGTCAATTGCTCTTCTCATTTTACAGTTTTCATACTACATCTATTCAGTCTCTTTATGCGCTATAAAATCCTTGTTACACTGGCACTGCTCCTTAAGCAGGCACAAACTCAGAAAAAGTTCTGCTTGCTTTTTTATTCTGTTTATAAAAACTGGAATCTCTCTGCAGTCACTGATGGCTTTGGAAATGGATAGTTTTATAGATTTTCCACTCTTTCATCAAAAGTGTTTTCCCCCCATGTTTAACAGAGATCATTAAAAGACACAGTGGGTTATAAATGTTAGTACCTCATGCACTGATCAAATTGCCACCCCTCCCAGCAGTTACACTGCTGACAGATAAACACTGTGCAGCGCTCAGAGAACAGGCAGAACAGGTGCCTACAGCCCCCCCAAACAAGCCCATCTTCTCTGAACAGCAAGGCATTTTAAAACTTTTTTTTTTTTTAAATCCCTGTCTAAATGAGCAGTTAACTCACAGGCCCTGTTGGGCTGGTTTTTTCCTTCTATATCCGTCATGTCTCACGAGTTACTCTGTGCCAACACTACCGGTGAGCCAAAACTCAACTCTGCAGTCGTCAGTGTCTTCTGTTCTTTACCCAAATGAAATACAAAGGGCATGCCAACATCCAAATCACCCCATTTACTGACTATGCACACACTACAGCCTAGCTGCCTCTGCATACCGCTGTTCTGCCAGGGCTGGGGAAGCTCCTGAAGGATGAGAGATAGGAAGCACCACAAGAAAACCTAACCATTCTTAACATGGATCTGGTACAGTCTCTGTACAGTCACAAAAGGCATCATTTGAAAATGCTTGCAGAAAACACAAATTAATTATGAAGCAGGCCCAGCTCAGTGGTCCACAACCTCAAACCAGCAAATCAGACCATAACTGATGGTTCTCTCTAGAAGCTTCGTTGTTCTGGCATTTCGCCCACAGAAAATAATGGTAGACATAAAGTACTGAGAAATGGGGAAGAGGCTGGGAGTGGAGTTACAAGAAAGTTCCTTCTTCTTGTAGGGAATTCTTTCTGTACCTTTGATCTTTACTGTATCTTTTCTAGTTCTGCTACGTAGTTTTGGGGATGCGGAGACCAGAACCACAAATAGTACCGATACATTTTGGAAATGCACAGTGAAATAATCAAGTTCTCTATTTTGTTCTCCAGTCTTTATCTTGTACTTCCTAAAATTCTTTTTTTTCTTTTTCTTTTTGATTGGTGCTAAACACTGAACAGATGTTAAAAGAGAACTGACCATTAGGACTGCCAAACTTCTTTCTTGAGCTGTGATAGCTAGCTGGGGGGTCCTCAATGTGCTTGTATAATTGTTTACTCCTTAGTCCACACTCAAAGTTAAATTTGTCTTCTAGTTTACCAAGTATCTCCATACCATGATACCCATCCACACCTCTTCAGAGCCAGTTTTATTCTCACCATTTACCATTTCCAAATAAAATGACAAAAGGTTTATTTTGTCTGTCTCTTCTCTCCCAGGATTAACCTATTTATGAAGGGTGTGGAAATATCCTGTCCTCCTCATCTACCAGTCAAACTTCCACTTCCATGAAACCATCCTGTACTTCACTAGTTAGCTCAGTACCGGTATTTTATCAGAAATATCTGTCACAGTCTAGGGCCCCATCTACCTCCGTATCACCACCAGAAATACATTATGCATCCTCTTCCACAGAGGGAAAGATGTGGATTTATTCCCAAGAAGTGAGGTCCCAACTGCCACGCATGCACTGCCATCACCAGGCTGGTAGCAATACCTGACATCATAGCTTTTTTTCTTTCTCTACATTAAACTGCAGGCTTATTTTAGATGGTTAAAATTTACAAAGGCGACTGACCATAATGACATGTCTCTAAATCAAACCTGAAAACTTACAACAAACACTCATTAGTTCAACCCCAGCAAAGTCTCTCTTTTAAAACCATCCTTTCCAACCATCCTTTCCTATCCTGCTAAGTAATTTTTCACCAGAGAACATCTGTTTTATCCTTGTGATTTTTCCTCATTTCTTTGGGGCTTATAGCTGTTTTCTTAGAAAAGGTGTTCTTCATGCATGCTTTCACATCTGTCTTTGCTGACCAGGAAATATCCTTCCCCCTCTGTAGCTGAGTCATAACTGCTCTCACACCATGAGTCCATCAGCCCATCAGCACAGGAAAGACACGGACCTGTTGGAGCGGGTCCAGAGGAGGGCCACAAAAATGATCAGGGGGATGGAACACCTCTCCTATGAAGAAAGGCTGAGAGAGTTGGGGTTGTTCAGCCTAGAGAAGAGAAGGCTTCGGGGAGACCTTATGGCAGCCTATCTGTACTTAAAGGGGGCTTATAAAAAAGATGGGGACAAACTTTTTAGCAGGGCCTGTTGCGATAGGACAAGGGGTAATGGTTTTAAACTAAAGGGGGGTAGATTCAGACTAGGTTAGACTAGATATAAGGAAGAAATTTTTTTACCATGAGGGTGGTGAAACACTGGCACAGGTTGCCCAGAGAGGTGGTAGATGCCCCATCCCTGGACACATTCAAGGTCAGGTTGGACGGGGCTCTGAGCAACCTGATCTAGTTGAAGATATCCCTGCTCATTGCAGGGGCTTGGACTAGCTGACCCTTAAAGGTCCCTTCCAACCCAAACTATTCTATGATTCTATGATTCTAAAAGATGTTGTTTGACACCAAAGGTTTGAGACATTCAGTTTTCTCCCTCAAGCTCTTTACTTAAATAATCAAGGATTTCTGTTGCCTCATTTACCTTGTCCAGCTTCTTAAGAGGACAGGTAACTGCATCATTTCTGTGTCTTTCATTGTCCTCAGCTGTTTCTCTTAGCTGTCCCTTATTCTACATTCTTGCCCGCCTGACATATTTTACTTTTTTTTTTCCCCGGTTGGCACCTTTTTGTACTTTAAAGCCAAGGACTTTAAAGCCAAGTGTGAAGATTACACACCTCCTCAGTCTCCCTTACATTCCTTCGTTAAAACTTTTTATTGGCTGTAGTATCTTGACATTTTGGACTTGCATCAAGACACAGGAGAAAACTACAAAGAACTCTCCTTCCATGACCTTCCTCCAAAGCAGCTCTGACAGAGCTCCCAGGTCTTCTTCATGGCATCAGGCTTAGAGGCATCTGCTGCCTGAAGACTCCTTACTATATGGAGTCTAATTCTCTGTGACTTAAGGGAGCATTTCGTATGTCTCATACGATATTTTTGTTAGCCCTGAGGTCTTGCAGGATGCTTGGAAAGCTGCTTCAAGGTTTTTCTCATAAGTGGCAGTTTCTGGCGCTTTAAGAGGTTCTTGAGACTTCAGTGATTCCAGGCACAGTGCCACAGGGAAACACTACAGGGCACTAAAGGGAACCACGTAATACATTTTCAGCAAAATTAATCCCATCTGGATTAATTAATGAATTAATTTAATATGAATTATTAATTTAATAGTATCCTCCCAGGTATTTCCATATCTATTATTGAAGAATTACATATTCAGTTTTGGGGGAAGAGGAGGATGGTGAGGCAAAGGATAGAATAGCTTAACATTGGCTTTTGTCTCCTCAACAGATGTCTTTAGCCACCTCAGCTAATTCTCCTTTACAGAGTGGTTTCCTTCCATACTCTGGCTAACAAGTTGGTTCTCTGCCAGAGAGAATAACTTGCAGTTCCCCAACCTAAAGGAAAAAACTGCTCACAGAACATCCTTGTTTCATCCTGAACCTGGCTGAGGCCATGCGCACCCTACGTGTGGCAGACAACGGCTTTGAATCCCACTGCCTGGTAGTTACACACTTTGAACTGACTCCCTGTCTATAAACCTTTCTAGAGCTCTGAGATGGTCTGCCCAAATGTGCAGGTAGTTGTGCACAACTGCCACATTTCTCACTCTCACCCAACAGATCTTGCTTCTCTGTGTAGGAAAAGGTTCGTACATATTGCTCTGAAAGTGACATTATCCCTTTACCTTATGACAAGTTGAAGCAAAAGCCGAGGTAGACACAATTGCCAGCACTCACACTTTGCTGGTCTTCGTCTTTACCAGATAGTTTAAAAATATATGCATTACTGGCCCCTACAGATCTTGCCTTGTTACAAGGATGTAAACACTGTGATGACACCAACCTTAGTCAACTAAAAATGGTTGGATTTGCCATATTCCCCCAGCATCTCATAACTTCTGGAAAATATGGGAATCAAACCAGCTCAGAATCACTTAGCAATATCACTGTTTAACAGTGTTGGTGTACAGTGCATGTCCAAGTCCTTCTGGTTGTTTACAGGGCAGCAACCACTTGTTCCAAAGCAAAGATAACAGAGAGACCTCCATAAGCCGCTAATACTTACAAAGGTTGTATCTCACAGTGCTACACAGTGCCCGTCTTCAAAAAATTACGTATTTCCTGACTAGCAGTGAAAAACTGAAGCTGGACTGCAGACAAATATCAAAACCAGTAATTTGTTACTATATGAGAATAAAACCACACTTCCTGGTGTTTAACTCTCTTTTCATCAGGACTTGTCTGAACTGAATTTAGATTTGCCGTTCACAAAAAACAAGTTGGAAACTCACAGCTGAGATGTGTTCAATAGCTAAGAAATATTTTTTGTGTCAGGCCAAAGTATAACCAGCTTATGAGGTGGTGAAGAAATGAGGAACAAATCCATCTCCTGTACCCTCACTAATCAAATCTCAACTTCGCTAATAAATACTCAAAGACTCAAAGAAACAATTTTCTAAGCTGTCACAGGCAGCGATACATTAAAAAAGTATATATTCAAAGCCACTGCAAAAAGAATATATTAAATTGGCCCTTCTACCAACCTCAGGAGCACTAAACTCATGCAGTTCAGCCCTCAAGAATAATTTAATTTTTTATAGACCATGGGATTTTAAGAGAGTAAATTCCATGTTTTCATTCTTTGCCTAATGTTTTGAGAGGCTAAGAAATAATGCATTCAAGCTTTTGGCGTTAGCTCAATGGATAGTAGCCTACCTAAATTCAATCTACGGTTTTCCTGTAATTCCCTGTATCCTGGAACTGACATTCCGATCACGGCAATGCGGCGACACACAACAAACAGTTCACGAACAGAGAAGATACCTAACATGAATATCTGTTCAAAAGCTCCATAGCTTCCACATCTACATCCATATCACAGATATAACACATCTTAACGACGCAGCGGTGAACGTCCCCTGACACCTCTACAGCAGGAGCACCCGCAGAGCTGCCACCAGGCAGACGACAGTGGAGGCAGAGCCAGTGCGGCGAGCGAGAGCGCTCCAGGCCAGGGGCACCCCCGCAGCTGGGGGCTCCTCTCCTCCGCCCCCGTTACGCGCATACACTTGGTGAGTGCCCCGACAGCCAGAGCCCCGTCCTGAAGCACTCAGCATTTCAACATCCCACCCCTCCAAAAAGCCACTTAGCGGATGCGCTGCCTGAGCCGAGTTAACTGGCATTCATTCGCAGGTGTGCGAGGCGTTAACAGGAGAGGAGGAGAAGGGGAGGGAGGTACTCGGGGAGAGCCGGTCCCCGCGCCGTAGAGCCCCTCGCAAGCACCTGAACCCTGCGAGTGCCGGCGCTCAACGCCAGGTTCCCGCCCGGCCCCCGCTCTCCGGGCCGGGGAGCCGGGCAGACCCCACCAAGGCACCCCGCCGCCTCCGCCGGGGAGCCGGCAGCCGCTCCGCCCGGGCCCGCCGCCGTCCCGGCAGCGGCGGCAGGACCCGCACGCCCCGCCGCCGCCTCCCCGCCCCGCGCCCCGCCGAGCGGCTCCCCTCGCCGCCCCGGCCCCGGGCCCCCTCTTCGCCCCTCACGCGCCCTCTGACCTCGGCAAGGTAGAGCCCGGCTGCAGCGCTACCGCCCGGCGAGGCGGCCCGCAAAGCCCTCCGAACTGCCGCGGGAGAGGGAGCAAGCAACGTCCGGCGGCAGCAGCCCGAGCAAGAGCTGACCAATGACAGCCGCCCGCGGTCCCAGCTCATCCCGAACTGCGGGGATGTTTTGCCCCGACACCCACATGAGGTGACACACGCAGCATAGAGCTGTAGCTGTTCCTGTCTCACTGGGAAAAAACCTCGACCCTGGACTGCCCGGCACTGGGGTAAACAAACAAACAAACAAACAAAACAAACTCTTTTATCATCACCATAAAAACTGGTATGCTCTCAGTACTTCTTGAAAGACCATCCCTCAAAATCTTCTTCTGCGTACAGAGAGATGAAGAGGCAGCCTATCTGATTGTAACAAGCAAGGCAGATCTAAAGCGCACTTGATTCAGACTTTGACTCTCCCTGTTGCCACAAAGGGCTCTGGGGCTCCCCACGCTTCAAGCCCATTGCAGTGGAACCAGGGCTGCTCCACAGCCTCTGCAGGGACCCAGGTCTCCACAAGCACCTGGGCAGAAGTACCCCGGGGTCTGCTGAAGCCAACCTCTTCTAGCCTTCCCGGGCTCCACGGGAGGCCATCAAGTCAAATACAGCAAACCTGTAAAAGTAGCACACACACATCCACACCCACATCTGGCACCAAGCACGGCTGGGTTTCTCACACTTTCAGCACAAGCTGAACCCAAAACATTTCTGCAAATGGAAACTGCCCCCAAAATGGCAATGCATGGCGCTGAGGCAGAGGGCAGTGGAGGGTGGCATGTCAGCAATGCCACCAACCACACAGCGTGATTTCTGAGTGTCCTCTAAGCCACGATTCACAGGCACTGAGCTGAAATTCTTGCTCCTAATTAGCCATATAGTTCCAAGAAATTAAAAAAAAAAAATCCAGTTAACCCTCCCTACCTAAAACCATTCTCATGCAGATTTTTGTACAAAAAATGCAACTATTTTCTTTAGAGTTCACATTTATTCCCATCAAAATACGATAGTGAAACAGAGAAGGATGCAAATCAAAGCCTTCTCTCCCTTCTTTATTTTCTCTCCACTGAGATATGCATTTATATTAATTTATTCCGGTTCCTACAAAGCAAGAAGTCACATAGACTGTTGATGTTACACGCATAATTATGGGATGGCATACAGTTCCCAAATACAAGCACATCTCCCAGAGAACTTAAATATTTTTTTCAAAGCTAATACACACCTGAAAATTTCACCAACTCTATCAACTGGCTTCCAAAAAATCACCACCCTCTGAACTTCACCTTGCAGATATCCAAACACTCTAGCAGCTGTTCACAAAATACTACCATACTCAGCAGTTCATTTTTATACCTCCACACCGGTTGTTACCAGTCCCTTTCCAGATTCCCTGATCTCCAAGACTAACTTTTCCTTATCTTAGTAACCGTTAGTACTTGTTGCTGCCACAGAGAGCCATGTAGCTTCATCCTCAACCTCTGCAGCTGCAGCAGTCTTGCCTCTCCATATTAAACTTCAGCAGGCACGAGGTGAAACTTGGCTGCTCAAGTTATATTTTAATAGCTGTTCCTCATCTCTTCATGAAATGAAAGAGGACCAGATGGAAATACCTGTACAGCTATAGTCCATC
This sequence comes from Aptenodytes patagonicus, assembly GCF_965638725.1. Taxonomy (NCBI): domain Eukaryota; kingdom Metazoa; phylum Chordata; class Aves; order Sphenisciformes; family Spheniscidae; genus Aptenodytes; species Aptenodytes patagonicus. The sequence goes on along the minus strand of NC_134950.1, from coordinate 49,197,472 downwards.
CTTGCTACCATGAGTTTATCAGTGGTTACTGAAGACTGGTGTGTGCAGCATTAGGAGAAGGCAATGAAGACCCTGATGCCGTGGGTGTCTTTCTCAGCATTAGGATCCATGTCAGTTTAAAGCTGATGCAAAGCAGTGCAGCTGCAGTGCTGCCCCATCTCTTGGGGCAGCGAGCTGATTTCAGAGAACGCCAGACACTGAAAAACCTGTAAGAGCAACTAGATCATGTCCCTGAAACAGCTCATCGAGAGCAGGACCACAGCAACCTTGACTCTGCTTGGGCTGCTGTGCAACCACATCCTTTCTAGTGAAACTGGTTCAGGTGTTCTCTGCTCATTGCACAACAGAAAAAGGCGGAGTCCTTTTAACCTTGCTTAATTAATGCTTGTGATTTATCACATAAATCCCAAACGGTTATATTGTACAACTAGAAAAAGAAGCCAAAGGCAGGAGTGTATAGATGGTTTAAGCCAGCTTTGCCAGCATCCAAGGCATTCGTGGAATAACAACCAGAGCGGAGGGCAGGCATCTGACACAGGGTAGGCACCTCCTCCCTTCACATTCCTCCAAGAGCCGCGCAGAGTGCTTTCAAAGTGGATCCTTGGCAGCACACACCTCAGTTTTGCACTTTCAAGCATGGAGAAATGCTGTTTCACAGAGACTGTTGCTGTATCCAGTAAGACCTACCATTGGCTTCATTAAATGCAGAATAAGGAGGTTACTACACTCCAGTTTCTATCAGGAGTAATTCAATTGAAGTCAATGGTATTTCATGTGAATAAAACAGATGCAAGACTCAAATGAAGCGCATAGCATTCAAACATTGTTTGCTATTTGTTAATCATCTTTGCACAGTTTTACTTCTTGAAATGCAATTTGGAGGGCCATACAAATAATCTGGATATGGTTTAAGTAATTTCCTTGAAAGAAAAGTATCTGAAATTAGCCACTGTAAGAACAAGTCTTTATGCTGTAACGTTGCTGTAGCCAACACCCGGAACTTCTGGGACAGCAATCTAGAGAAAAAGAAGTTAGATACTGCTTTTTAAAACCCTTTGGGAGATGAAGAAGACTGTAACTGCTTAGTAAGTTTTAACCAGTTAACAAACCATTGCTATTTAAACATGAAACATAATGTACAATCCAGTGCATTGCTGTCCTGGTTTCAGCAGGGTTAGAGCTAATTTTCTTCCTCGTAGCTGGTACAGTGCTGAGTTTTGGATTTAGGATGAGAACATTGTTGATAACACACTGATGTTTTAGTTGTTGCTAAGCAGTGCTTACACTAGTCAAGGACTTTTCAGCTTCCCATGCTCTGCCAGGTCCACAAGAAGCTGGGAGGGGGCACAGCCAGGACAGCTGACCCAAACTGGCCAAAGGGATGTTCCATACCATATGACATCATGCTCAGTATATAAACTGGGGGGAGTTGGCCGAGGGGTGCCGACCACTGCTCGGGAAGTGGCTGCGCATCGGTTGGCGGGTGGTGAGCAATTGCATTGTGCATCACTTATTTTGTATATTCTTTTATCATTATCATTATTATTGTTATTGTTATTGTTATTATTGTTATTATTTTCCTTTCCTTGTCTGTCCTATTAAACTGTCTTTATCTCAACCCATGAATTTTACTCTTTATTTTTTTTCCCCGATTCTCTCCCCCATCCCACTGGGGGTGGGGAGGAGTGAGCAAACGGCTGTGTGGTGTTTAGCTGCCCGCTGGGTTAAACTAAAACAGTCCTTTTGGCACCCAATGTGCCAGCCTGGGGCATGAAGGGTTGAGATAACAACAGATCTGACCAGAGCATATTAAGGCACATTTGTTATAAGCATTCATCATATTGGTTTAATAGTTGCTGGTCACAATGTTGATTAATTTACTCTCAAAGTGTCTTATGTAACACCTTACTTGCTGTATATGTTCCCTGTTGTGCTGTCTATCGCCTCTGGGAGCTGGATCAAGGATATCATTTTGCTGCACTGTGTAACACTACTGGCTTATGATATGATAAAATTATTGGTCATGAGACTGATTTTTGTATTTGTACTTCAGTATTTGTACTCGGCATTGCCTTCATCTCCGTACCTCAGGAGCCGCCTTTTGGAAACTATTAATAATTACACCTTTTACCTTTTCTCCTCAGGAAACCGATCTATGGAGGAGACGGGGGGGACACTTTCCCCCACTCCTTCACCTTCCCTTTCTCCTTCAGGCTAGTTACAACAGCTCTTGAGAATTTTGAATATCCTTGGGATGTTCAAAGCAGCATGTTCCTATTGCTATGTCTCCTGAACGTGGTTCAGGTCTTGTTTAAGGTTAAACAACTATTTAAGAATACCATCCAGAGATCTGCCCCCGTGACAGGTACTGTGGCTACTCAAACCCCCGTGACAGGCACTGCGGCTACTGAAGCCCTGGCGACAGGCACCACAACTACTCCAGCACCCACGACAGGCACTGCAGCTACTCAAACCCCAGCGACAGGCACTGTGGCTGAACCAGAGAACCAACTCGTGCCGGTATCGGTCACCCCTATACACAAGAAGAAATACACAAGAAAATCAACTCGTTTAGTAAGGGAGGAAGATGAACCAGGGCCATCATGAAAACAAGAGGAGGAAGAGGCAAAACCCAAAAATGAGATGGTAACCACCCAATCCCTATTCCTGAGTGAGCTGTGAGATATGCAAAAAGATTTCAGTCATTGTCCAGGTGAGCACATTGTCACCTGGCTGCTCTGATGCTGGGATAACAGGGCCAGTAGCCTGGAATTAGAGGGTAGGGAAACCAAGCAACTGGGATCCCTTTCTAGGGAAGGGGGCATTGACAAAGTGATTGGAAGAGGGGCACAAGCCCTCAGGCTCTGGAGGCAACTCCTGTCAGGTGTGAAGGAAAGGTATCCCTTCAAGGAAGATGTTCTATGTCACCCAAGCAAATGGACCACCATGAAGAGAGGTATCCAGTACCTGAGGGAATTAGCCATGCTGGAGGTGATTTATGATGACCTGAACAATGAGCTGTTATCCAAAGACCAAGATGAAGTCCAGTACACATGACCCATGTGGCGGAAGTTTGTACAGAGTGCACCATCATCATAAACCAATTCATTGGCAGTAATGACCTGGAAGGACGGAGAGGAAGAAATGGTGGATGAATTGGCTGGCCAATTCCAGCAATATGAAGAAAGTCTCTCTTCCTCCCTACAGGCCTGTATCTCAGTGGTGGAGAAACTGCCAGACATGTTAGCCGAGAAACTGTCCCGGGAGTTTCAGCAACTCAAAGAATCATAGAATCATAGAATCATTAAGGTTGGAAGAGACCTCTAAGATCATCGAGTCCAACCGTCAACCCAACACCACCATGCCCACTAAACCATGTCCCTAAGCGCCTCATCTACTCGTCTTTTAAATACCTCCAGGGATGGGGACTCAACCGCTTCCCTGGGCAGCCTGTTCCAATGTTTAACCACTCTTTCAGTAAAGACATTTTTCCTCATGCCCAATCTAAACCTCCCCTGGCGCAACTTGAGGCCATTTCCTCTCGTCCTATCGCTAGTTACTTGGGAGAAGAGACCGACACCCACCTCGCTACAACCTCCTTTCAGGTAGTTGTAGAGAGTGATGAGGTCTCCCCTCAGCCTCCTTTTCTCCAGGCTAAACAACCCCAGTTCCCTCAGCTGCTCCTCATAAGACTTGTTCTCCAGACCCTTCACTATCAAAGAGGATATGCCCTACTCCCCACCTGTACGGACCAGTACCTCAGCCATTAGGAATAAGCGTCCCTCTGCTTAAGAGAGGATATAATGGATACACACCACGGGCCACCCTGTGGTTTTACCTACGTGACCACAGAGAGGACATAAGAAAGTGGGATAGAAAATCTACCTCAACCCTAGAGGCACATGAGTTGCAAGGAAAAACAATCACAAAATGGGGTTCTTCCAGGAAAATTGCTGCTCCAGTGTCCAGTGAGCAGTTCCCCAGACAGAGTAGAAGGGCCAGTCTTACTTCCAATCTTAATAAAGGGACTTTTGATTCGTATTTACAAGGAGTGAGTAACGAATACTATGACCAGGACTAGAGGGGCCCTGCCTCCAGCCAGGTGGAGGAAAGGGACAACCGGGCTTACTGGACTGTGTGGATTTGGTGGCCTGGAACATCAGACCCACAGGAGTATAGTGGACACCGGTGCACAGTGTACCCTAATGCCATCAAGCTATAAAGGGGCAGAACCCATCTGTATTTCTGGGCTGACAGGGGGATCCCAACAGCTAACTGTATTGGAAGCCAAAGTAAGTCTAACTGGGAATGAGTGGCAGAAGCACCCCATTGTGACTGGCCCAGAGGCTCCGTGCATCCTTGGCATAGACTACCTCAGGAGAGGGTATTTCAAGGACCCAAAAGGGTACCGGTGGGCTTTTGGTATAGCTGCCTTGGAGACGGAGGAAATTAAACAGCTGTCCACCTTGCCTGGTCTCTCAGAGGACCCTTCTGTTGTGGGGTTGCTGAGGGTCAAAGAACAACAGGTGTCAATCACTATCACAATGGTGCACCGGTGGCAATACCGCACCAACCGAGACTCCTTGATTCCCATCCATAAGCTGATTCATTGACTGGAGAGCCAAGGAGTGATCAGCAAGACTTGCTCACCCTTTAACAGTCCCATATAACCAGTGTGAAAGTCTAATGGAGAGTGGAGACTAATAGTAGACTATCGTGGCCTGAACAAAGTCACACCGCTGCTGAGTGCTGCTGTGTCGGACATACTAGAACTCCAATACGAACTGGAGTCAAAGGCAGCCAAGTGGTATGCCACAACTGATATGGCTAATGCATTTTTCTCAATCTCTTTGGTGGCGGAGTGCAGGCCACAATTTGCTTTCACTTGGAGGGGCGTCCAGTACACCTGGAACCGACTGCCCCAGGGGTGGAAACACAGCCCCACCATTTGCCATGGATTGAACGAGACTGCACTGGAACAGGGTGAGGCTCCGTAACACCTGCAATACATTGATGACATCATTGTGTGGGGCAACACAGCAGGAGAAGTTTTTGAAAAAGGGAAGGAAATAGTCCAAATCCTTCTGAAAGCTGGTTTTGCCATAAAACAAAGTAAAGTCAAGGGACCTGCACAGGAGATCCAGTTTTTAGGAGTAAAATGGCAAGATGGATGTCATCAGATCCCAACTGATGTGATCAACAAAATAACAGCCATGTCTCCACCAACTAGCAAAAAGGAAACACAAGCTTTCTTAGGCGTTGTGGGTTTTTGGAGAATGCACATTCCAAATTACAGTCTGATTGTAAACCCTCTCTATCAAGTGACCCAGAAGAAGAACAATTTCAAATGGGGCCCTGGGCAACGACAAGCTTTTGAACAAATTAAAGAGGAGATAGTTCATGCAGTAGCCCTTGGGCCAGTCCGGGAAGGACAAGATGTAAAAAATGTACTCTACACCGCAGCCGGGGAGAATAGCCCTACCTGGAGTCTCTGGCAGAAAGCACCAGGGGAGACTCGAGGCCGACCTCTAGGGCTTTGGAGTCGGGGATACAGAGGATCCAAGACCTGCTATACTCCAGCTGAAAAAGATATTGGCACATATGAAGGGGTTCGAGCTGCTTCAGAAGTGGTTGGTACTGAAGCACAGCTCCTCCTGGCACCCCGACTGCCGGTGCTGGGCTGGATGTTCAGAGGGAGGGTCCCCTGTACACATCATGCAACTGATGCTACGTGGAGTAAGTGGGTCGCACTGATCACACAACAGGCTCGAATAGGAAATCCCAGTCGCCCAGGAATCTTGGAAGTGATCATGGACTGGCCAGAAGGCAAAGATTTCGGAGTATTGCCAGAGGAGGAGGTGATGTGTGCTGAAGAGGCCCCACTGTGTAATAAACTACCAGAAAATGAGAAGCAATATGCCCTGTTCACTGATGGGTCCTGTCGTCTTGTGGGAAAGCATCGGAGGTAGAAGGCTGCTGTATGGAGTCCTATATGACAAGTCGCAGAAACTGCTGCAGGAGAAGGTGAATCGAGGCAATTTGCAGAAGTAAAGGCCATCCAGCTGGCTTTCAATATTGCTGAACAAGAAAAATGGCCAGTACTTTATCTCTGTACTGACTCATGGATGGTGCCAAATGCCCTGTGGGGGTGGTTGCAGCAACGGAAACAGAGCAACTGGCAGCGCAGAGGCAAACCCATCTGGGCTGCCGCATTGTGGCAAGATATTGCTGCCCGGGTAGAGAACCTGGTTGTAAAAGTCCATCAGGTAGATGCTCATGTACCCAAGAGTCGGGCCACTGAAGAACATCAAAACAACCAGCAGGTGGATCAGGCTGCTAAGATTGAAGTGGCTCAGGTGGATCTGGACTGGCAACATAAGGGTGAATTATTTCTAGCTTGGTGGGCCCATGACACCTCAGGCCATCAAGGAAGAGATGCAACATATAGATGGGCTCGTGACTGAGGGGTGGACTTGACCATGGACACTGTCACACAGGTTATCCATGAATGTGAAACATGCGCTGCAATCAAACAGGCCAAGCAGTTAAAGCCTCTCTGGTATGGAGGACGACGGCTGAAATATAAATACGGGGAGGCCTGGCAGATTGATTATATTGCACCCCCACAAACCCACCAAGGCAAGGCCATGTGCTTACAATGGTGGAGGCAACCACCGGATGGCTGGAAACATATCCCGTGCCCCATGCCACTGCCCAGAACACTATCTTGGGCCTTGAAAAACAGGTCATATGGCGACATGGCACCCCAGAAAGAATTGAGTCAGACAACGGGACTCATTTCCGAAACAACCTCATAGACACCTGGGCCAAAGAGCACAGCACTGAGTGGGTGTATCACATCCCCTATCATGCACCAGCTTCTGGGAAAATTGAACAATACAATGGACTGTTAAAGACTACACTGAGAGCAATGGGTGGTGGAATGTTCAAACATTGGGACACACATTTAGCAAAGGCCACCTGGTTAGTCAACACGAGGAGATCTGCCAATCAGGCTGGCCCTGCCCAGTCAAAACTTTTACGTACTGTAGCTGGGAATAAAGTCCCTGTAGTGCACATAAAAAATATGCTGGGGAAGACAGTCTGGGGTTATTCCTGCCTCGGGCAAAAGCAAACCCATCCGTGGGACGGCTTTTGCTCAAGGACCTGGGTGCATTTAGTGGGTGATGCGGGAGGATGGGGAAGTCTGATGTGTACCTCAAGGAGATTTGATTTTGGGTGAGATTAGCCAATGAATTAAATTGTATGATGTTAATTTGTATATAATACTGTATGTCATCACTTCTATGGTGGTTATATGCCATATCAACAGTATTACAGTAAGAATCACCTAGATTCATGAAGAATGAACTTTGATGAAGCCGAGCAAAGTGCAGCGATGATAGAGCCAGACAAGTGCAGCGGTGATGGAACCAAAACTGACTTCAGCATGCAACAATCCAACACCACACACCATCTCTCCTGCCCTGAAGGACTGTTATGACAGATGGAGCCCAAAATCATGGGGCTCGACGGACCTTTTAGAGGGATGGCCCATAGACTAAGGGGATGATATCTGTGTGTGTATATCAAAAGACAGGAAAAGTGCTGGTGATTAATTGGAATGTGCTGGAAAGTGTGGGACTTGGGCATGACAGCTGGTATAGAATAAGGGGTGGATACTGTCCTGGTTTTGGCTGGGATAGAGTTAATTTTCTTCCTAGTAGCTGGTACAGTGCTGTGTTTTGGATGTAGGATGAGAACAATGTTGATAACACACCGATGTTTTAGTTGTTGCTAAGCAGTGCTTACACTAGCCAAGGACTTTTCAGCTTCTCATGCTCTACCGACTGAGAAGGCTGGAGATGCCCAAACAGCTGGGAGGGGGCACAGCCAGGACAGCTGACCCAAACTGGCCAAAGGGATGTTCCATACCATATGACATCATACTCAGTATATAAACTGGGGGGAGTTGGCCGGGGAACGGTGAGCACTGCCCGGGAAGTGGCTGCGCATCAGTTAGCGGGTGGTGAGCAGTTGCATTGTGCATCACTTAGTTTGTATATTCTTTTATCATTATTATTATTATTATTATTTTCCTTTCCTTGTCTGTCCTATTAAACTGTCTTTATCTCAGCACATGAATTTTACTCTTTCTTTTTTTTTTCCCAATTCTTTCCCTTATCCCACTGGGGGTGGGGGGAGTGAGCGAATGGCTGTGTGGTGTTTAGCTGCCTGCCGGGTTAAACCACAACAATTGCTTTGAGAAATGTAAAATGTATATACTACTTACAGACTTTGTAATAGAATTATCATCTTATTTCTACTTTGCAGACCATAAATTTCTTACAGACCCAGCATTGTTAACTACCCAGGAGTTGCACGTCTGGCAGTTTCATTAAATTGAGTGTAACTTTGACCTCAGACTTATCAGTCCAGGTGTATTTATCAATTTGTCTTTCCTCTTTTTAATTAAGACTTGTTAGCTTTTTCTGTGGGAGGATATCCACACACAAAGCCATTGTTTATCTCTCACGGGTGCTTCACTTTTGGCTTTTAAAATCCATGAGAGTGAAGATCCTTTTATTCACTGGTGTTGTAGACTCCATTCTAGATCAAGTAAGCCAACACAAACTATTTAAGATACTTTACAGTCAAATCCAATTAATTTTTAGCCTATTTATGTTTATGAAATAGGAATGCACTCTGCTATTTTTAAAATGTGGGAAGTGAAAGACATGCAGGTTCTGTAGCCTCAAGATGTCTAAATTGTTAACTTTCAGGTGTTTTATGTGCTTTAAAATCTTAAAGGGTTTGGGACAGCACCTGCCCAAAGGATGCCTCTGGTAAAATGGGAATTAAATTCAGATCCCATCCTAGCATTTTATCCATGCACTCGACCATTTTCTCCAAGGCAGCTGCTTTCACCAGCTCTAGTTCCTCTTCTAAGGAACCAAAACCATCCCTAAACTGTAGCTCTGTAGCTGTGGTCCATGAACAGCAGGCGGCACAGAGGCCACTCCAACCTAGTGTGCTTATGCTGTTTGAACTGCCGAGCAAGCCCTCCTGCACGCGCGTGCAGCCGGGACAGCGCCAGGAGTTATTGGTGCTGCTGCCGCCACTGATGGCAGCAGACAAGCAAATTAGAGTTGAGGGATGTCTGCTCTGCACCTGACAAGAACTGGCCCAAGGGCAGAAGTTACTATGAGCTTCAGCCAGCTGAGAATAAAGTCTTCTGTACTGTAGCTCTGGCTTGGAGACCAGTTTTCTATGGCTGTAATGAACTTATTTAATCTGCTGCCTCCTTTCCTCCACCCATAACATAGGGCCACTAATACTCACAATGTGTTAAAAATTTCAGTGGGATGCACATCATGACTCAGGCCCAGCATGAGATGGCTGGCTTGCCAGCGACCTGCAAGTCCTCAGAGTAATCAGGCAGCTGTGGGTTTTTTCAGTTTTCCATTTGGGGTAAGTATCTGTAGTGCCTGGAACAAGTTGTCTAGAGTCTTTATATGATCTGCCAAGTCATCTAATCTTCACTGGACAGAAACCGTCACTAGGCAGTGTTGGCTGTTGTGCGATATGCAGATCCTCACATTAAATCTCTTCTGGATCTTAAATAATTTCAGAAATAGTTAGTTGGAGGTTCTGTATCCACATTCTAGGAAAATGTGTACAGCTGGAGAGCTATTTTCTGCATAAGAGAAAACAGAAAAAATTGTGATGTGCTCCAAAGAATTAGGCCATGAACCCACACCAGATCCCTCAGAGTAGCCCGTGTCACAGGATGACTACATCATATCCTAATGGACAGGAGCTGGGTATGTTTGATGGATGGAAGAACAAGATTATATTTATTTCTTGTCCTTAGGTAATGTGGGACCAAAAATGCTGCAGGCAGATCTGGAGGAGGTGATGCCAAAGACTAACCCTGTTTTCCAGTTAGCCATGGATGACCTTAGTTCCTTGTAAAATAAATGGTATTTTTTCCTATGTTTGTAGACAATTACTTACGTAACTGACTTTCCCATTGGCATAATTTGAGGTTCTGTTTTCTTATAAACTTCCACTTCACTCATGCAGTGGTAATAGGATCAAAGTCTCCTACCCATGTGTTCTGCAGTATTCAAGAATAAAATGATATACGTCATGGAAGATTTTTATGGTTTATAGTCTTGTGTGATCTCTCTCATTTGACACATTTACATTTTTCAAATCTAAAATCGAGCTTTTAAAAGAAACAGAAACAGAAACCAAAAGAATGGGATATATCAACATTGTTTCTACTGTTAAAATGTGGTTGATGTAACCACCATTTTATTCTCATCATCCACCTCCATTGCATGCCTTGATGTTCCATGAGGACGTTACTGGGACAGTCTTTCATTTACCTGAATGATTTTACCATAGTTTTTACCAGCTGAGGATCTCTCTCTGCCGAATGCCACAAATGAGGAGACATCTGGCGTCTGAAGTAATGATTTTTGGATGTGAATAAGTAGACTATAATAAATGACAATCCATTACTCAAGATAAAGCAAGAAAGATACTGTATACTCTTCCCTTTGAGGCATCTTAGTGATCCTAAAGACAGGGGTCTGAATTATCACTTCTAGACTTTCCTCCTGTGTCCCAACCACACACATAGAATGAAAGATAGCAATGTCAGGCAAGGATTGGCAGATTTCCCTGGGGAATATAGGCTAAATATATTGCTAAATATTTTAGCAACTGCTTGGGTAAATTTTTTGAATTATTTAGGTGGCCAATTAGAGGTAGATGAGATACAAGAAAACAAAAGCCTACATAGAGAAATACACACTCCATGTGCAGAATAGGTATAGTAAAAGCACTTTTCCAGACTAACTGCCAAACTCTGTCCATAAAGTTCTGGAATAAAAACAAGTTGCTGGACTACTCTGTCAGTAAATATAAGTAATTCTGTGGGTTTGTGGGGTTTTTTTGTTGGTGGGGGTTTTTTTTGCTTTATTGTGTGGATAAAGTTAAAGCATTCTCTTGATCCCAAACATTAGGTTCCATGGCTTTCTAATTCTTTCTTTAGCAAATTCAAATGGCTAAAATAGGAGCCTGAATAGACACATTTCCCAGGCCTGAGAATCACAGTTTTGTCTTATAAACTTACTGGTTTTGAAAGCTGTATGCCATCAAACTTAAGGTACCACCCCCACTCAGGATACACTTCTGGGGTTACAGAAATAGATACAATTATATGGTGGCACTAGCAAGAACGCGTATTGAGTATTTAAATATTCAGTACTCTTTATTTATCAGGCTCTTAATGTCATTCTTCAACTAGAGATTTTATTGGACTTGCACATATGAACACAATGTGAAATGAGACCTACTGGTTCCTTGGACATCAAGGGTTACATACATCCATATGCATATACACGTTCTCCACAAGAACACAGAACAAAGGTTGGTATTGTCACAAGCATTCATTCAAAATGTGTTAATTCTAAACTCAATATTTATTTGTATATAGAGATGTTATTGTTTAAAGACTGCAATACAACATTGTTCAAAGTGGAATGAAAGGACCTATAGATACTTACTCATCCACTCTGAGTACTAAATATCCTTCCCAGTGGAACAAAATGCCTTTCTTATCACAGAAGAGGGTTGTGTATTACAACAAATTCTGCAGTGAATCATTTGGCATGGATCTTTCAACAGTGCTCATCATTTTTTTCTTGATTGGAATAATGTGAAAAGTTGCTGAAACATGCAGTTGAGAAACAGAAGATTTTGGGGTACCACAAATAAATTTAGAAAGCTAGATTTTCAAAGCATTGTTTAGGCATCTAAAGATGAAGAGGGGGGCCTGATAGATTCAAAAAACAAACAAAAAAAACCCAACAAAAAAAACCAACTGAAAAGATAAAGCACCAGATATACACTGGAAGAAATGGAATATGTGTGCCTACAAAAGGTATTTTTAAAAACTGTCCTCTATCAGTATGTACCAGCGTAGTTTGGAAATACGACCACATTCAGCAATAACTTTTAAATAGCATAATCTAGAAGGGTATTAGTGAGAAAATGGATTATGACCTCAAAAGCATTTTCTGCAGTGGTTCATAAGGCCAAATATTTTGCTGATATAAAATATTGCAATAAAATTTCATTGGGCACTTTGTCGCAAGTTGCCCTGTTCTGTTGCTGAAGACACTTCTAAAAATCTGCCAATTAGAAGTGAAATATTTGTGCAAGGTAGCGCTAGTATCATAAAAGACATCAGTTTTGTTATAATATAGTTAAATAGAATATAAGAAATAAGAGAGACCAATAATGAATTTTTTCATGCAAAAGATGTTAGGTAAGATGATGAAAGGACTCTATGTTCATAAACGTAAACTTATTCTTTATTAGGGAGATTATTTGCCATGAGGTAAACTAAAGCTACAACTAAGGCTAACCTGCAGTCACATACACAGAAAAGTGTAACCTCTTCACTCAGTTTTCATGAAAACTCCAGCATCTTTTAACAATTTGTTAAAACAATTTGTTTAACAATCGTGTGCACTCTTACTTGAAATTGGATCTTAATCTAAACAGAACTGCACACATATAAAATAACAATGACTTAAGAAAAAAGATTCATCATGCCCCATTTTTGATCATTAAAGTGTAATTTTAAAAATCCAAATAACCTAAGTATAGATGAATAAATAAATTAATATTATGGGCCTAAATGCATCTATGAACCTAGGTCTACTACTCCCATTGAATTCAGCTGTGGGCAGCCAGACTAAATAGGGCTTATCTTCCTGGAGAACAAAAGGTTCATCAGCTTTAGTGTAAATACTATCCTAATCAGACTGGTTTAATAATTACCAGCTACCACAAATGAACATTCCTGTAAAAAACTATGCAGAAGCTTGAATCCAAAACAAAATTGAAGTTGCTCATTGAAGCCAAGTTTAACATCACGGTCCTCCTTCATCATGGGATTTTTGGCTCCACTGCTGCTTGAGTTTTTTTGGTGTAGCCAATTGCAGTGGGACTTTGATTTGCTCACACAAGGCTAGTGGCCTCTGATCCAAGGTTCTTTTCTTGCAACAGAATTGTCATTTTGGAGGGGTGTTCCTCTAACAGGTCTTGCTCTATCCCTCCCTTAGGCTGGGGGGGTGCGTATCTAGATAGAAAGCAGAGCCTTAGTCACAGCTGTTCCTGTGCTGGATGGTTTTGGCCTTCAAAACCATCCCTGTCCTTGAATGGTTTTAAAGGAATGGTACAACACTGCGAGGGCAAACTGAGTCTGTCTGCCTTTGACGTCAGTATTCTGGCTGCCTTTGTTGCTGACTCTCTTCCCACTGCTTTTTTGGATCCCGGGAGGAAATACCATTGCACAGCTTCCTCTTAAGTGCTGAACCATATGATGCAGTGCAATACAGTTCACTACTCTTGTTTGAATCAGGGGCTACCACTTTTTTCCATTTTCCGTTTCCTGACCACTCTTCTCAGTAAGTGAGAAGTGTACCATATGCATCTCATGATCCTTTCTTCCTCAAAAAAAAAAATCTGTTATCCTGTGATTATTTGTGCCCAGCCTTACTGCCCAACAAGCAGCTGTTATCCCTTTTCCGCTCCTAACAACAATTCTTGTTTCTTTAAATACATATCGCCAATAGCCCAGGTTTGCTCCTGGTCTCAGAAATTTCTCAGTGTACGTAGCTGGGATTTCCAGTCAAATATTGCTGTTTATCATGACTGTGGGGATTTGCCCTGCAAATGGCTCAACAATCCAGGTGAAAATTCATTGGTCAGTCTTCTAAAAAACATTAATTGAAAAAATACCAGTTGAATGGCTGACAGCTGCCACCTGCAGCATGCATCCCTTGGCTAGGCTAATCACATCACTCACCCATCTTAATTGTAACTTCTAACATCCCCACTCAATACAGGGTAGCTTTAGTACTGAAACACAAATTGCCTGCTTCACATTCCCTTTGTATTGTTGCTTGTAGATTGGATATTTTTGCTTCTAGCTTTCATATTGCTTCCAAGTGTGTGTATATATATATACATGCCACTCCGTAATGACTTCTTGGTCATACTGGCTGTGCTCTGACTTTTTGGGTTCCTTCAGCTTGAATCCACATATCTGTCCTGTATTAGTGAATGCTATTACTTTGAGCCAGTACCTGAACATCAGCAGCCCTTCATTTGGAAGTGCTTCTCCAGTGTCAGATCCGTTGCTGTCAATGGCACGTTATCTAGGATTCTAAGTCCCACAAGCAATTCTGTCTTGAGTGGAGAATGTCATGCCCATCTTTGCACGTGGGTATCAGATCTCAGCTTAATCATATTTTTTTTTTGTGGGTTTTTTTTGTCATTCAAGTCTCATTCTGCAGTCATAGTACAAATCAAAGCCCAGCGTTCAGCCTTTACAGTAGCATTTAGGTTATTAATTCTGGCAATAATATTTCATTTCTCAAATAATTTCTCTCTCTTCTACTAAACCTGGACTTTCCTTTTCTTACCTTTATCTCCCATGGGCAACTCTTGTTCACACAAGATTATTTTTTTCTTGCATCCTTGTGCAATTTCCTAGAGATTCAGGATGCATTCTTCATATACATCTGTTCTTCATGTGTACACCTTTGCCTATTACCTCGCTCATCCTACTAGGTAGGAATCCCATCAGCACAAGTGCTGCATTGTGTTTCATTTACTGCATATTCTGGGTCTTAAGTGAAAGGATACTGCAAAACAACATCAGCTTATTATTAAAAGGATAATTTAGTTTTATCTGCTTCTGATACATAAATTAGCATCTAGTGTCTTCTCCTTTTACGTCCTTCCAAGACCTTGGCAACTGCCTGAAATCTCTACAGAAGGATTCAACAAAATAACAATTCCTGGCAAAGTAACAATATGTACCTGAAACATCCTCTTCCCTCCCAAAAATAGCACCTTCAAAGAGAACTGGGTTTCCTAGGAAGCTGTAACCTTGTTGTCACTTTTGACCTGACAAATTACTATTCAGGGAATTTGGATTGATTTGCACTGATGACTAAAGTGAAGAATACTTTGATGGAATGCTAGTAGTTTACCAGAAAACAGAAACAGAAACAAAAAACAAACAAAAAAAAAAAGACAAATCAGGGAGACCTTTCTTTCCCCTCTGCATGTAGGGAATACCAGGAACCCAGAAAGTCACTACCGCCCCTGGTTCTCAATCTGCCCCTTCACCCTTTGAAGTTCTGCCCAAAACCTGCCTGCCTCAGATTTCTGTCTGGGCCACAATACAAATACTTCTCCTTCAGTGATTTTTAGGTTTGTTTTGCCAGCTTCATTTTGCTTTTATAGAAGACAGTCACCATGAGTGGCAATTTTAGAGACTTCTGTGACTATCCATCAACCATTGCTGGAAGCCATCTGATCTCCAGCTTAATATTCTTTAAAGCAGCATAAAGGATAATACAGATTTAGTCTCCAAAACAACTAAAATCCTAAGGCTCTCTGTAATAGGACGCAAGTCAAATGTATACAAGTGGATTAGCTTCTGAAAAGCTCTATCAGCCCTTTCCTCAGGTTTTGCCAGAAATGGCCACCAGAGCCCATCAGCCACCATTGTTCTTTCCTGATACTTCTACAGGAATCTGAGGGAGAGGGAGCCCAAGGCTTTTATGCTCAATGCCTTTTCCCATCCAAGTTGAGGAATGATGGTTACATCTTTGCTTCTTCCATTCTGATAACAAAGTGGGAATAGGTGGTTTCTAATAGTAAATCTATGCTACTTTTCAGATACCATTTTGCACCCTTTTCTTTTCCTAAGACCCCAGATGTGACCACTGCTCAGACTTCTCATTTACCTTATCACGTCCTGTTAGATCCAGTATCAGGACACTAAAGTTTCCAAAAAAATGCAGAATAAATTTAGTTGGGATTAAGTATTTATTTGTTTCCCCCCCCAGACCCTTCTTAGTTGCCTAGTGACAGCTTGCCTTATCTCAAGAACAAACACACTAAAATGAGAATTTCAGGACTAGTTTGAAGAGGTTTATAATCACTGAGCTATATATGCCATACAAGAAACAAAGAAAAATTACTCTGAATTAAAAATATACTGTGTTTTATGTAAAACAGATCACAGTACTGTGCCTTTGCAAAAATTAACACTAAGTATAAACAACTATAATCAAATATGAAATAAGAATTGACAGAAGCCAGTTCTGTTTCAGGAATCGTATGTTGTGAGTTGTATATCTGTATGTTCTTAGTAGTATAACATTTAATAAATACAATAAGATGTAAAAATGTGTTTTCTTCTAAAAAAAGGGAAAAGGCAATTAGGGATAAAAATTATAGTTGAATTTAACAATAGATTTGTCTATTTTATAATTTATGCTCAGAATATGTTCTTTTTTGTGCTTTGTCATACTCTTGCACAGTCAAGAATTTTCCGATGAAAATTCTTGGTTGCAACAACAAACCACTTTTCCTCAAAAATCTTATAAATACTCTGGCTGACTTTTTCAGAGAGCCTCATCTATTCACAAAGTTGCATCCCCATCCAACATGAAGAAAAGCAGCATAAGCTAATGAAAGATTAAAAATACTTGACTATAATGAAGTTGTTTTTAATCTCAGCCTCCTTCTTGTATACTGACTAAAACAAGTGTTGTTAATGTTGTTTTACCACTTAAGGCATGGATTGGAACCATGAAAAAAATTAAAAATTATACCAAAAATTAAGACATATGAGCAGAAAAAAAAAAATTGAAGATATTAAGGAAAGAGAAGGAAAATTGCTGGAGGGAGGGGAATGATCATGTCTGCTTATTAGTCCAAAACCTAAAGATTTTATTCCATTTTTATTCAGACAAATCTCCCCTTGACTTTGACAAAATTTGAACCAAAAAGGACTTGGGGATTTTTGTCCTTGCTGCTTAAAGAAATATGGCAAACTTAAATTCATTTCATAGACACAGAGACTCCTATTAATCAGTGGTATCCAGTGTCAAACCATAGTAGTGTGTCAAACAGTTGGGTTTGTACTCTTCAGGCATAAAAGCAGCATTTTGAAATGAAGATATTGACTTTTTTTTCTCCTCAGCCAGGAGCCAGTGCCTGTCGGTGTTGGATCTATTTCTCATTTCAGTGTCTATGGAAACGCTACATTGCTCAATGCATCCATCATACAGCTACTGTATAAGTAACATCGTGCTGAAATTGTATTATCATTCTTAAGTAGCTATACCTGACTAAACACCCCCGACAAGAATAATTACCTATTTAACAAACTTAACTGTCTACAGCGGCATATAGGATTTTTACTAAGATAGTTGATGCAGGGCATTCATAATGAGCAGGACCATATAAACTTGGAGACAATTCTATTTGGTTAACTACTCTAATTAAGAATATGGAGAGCACAGTCCCCTTTTCGTTTTCCACCAGACAGCATAGGAACATAGCTCTTTTAGCAAGCAGGGGTTTCTGGACTGCTGTCCCATCTGCTCCTGAGGATGCTAAAGCCGGTGTGTCGGTCCCACAGCTGGCTCTGGGATCGTTTCATGTGATCAACGAAAGAGCAGGTGCTTGAGCTCTTGTTCCCATACTCTTCTTCCAGAGCTGCTTGGCACTGCAGGGCTTCCGCAAGGCTGGCACCTCCCAGCCACGCGGTGGCCTCACACTGAGATACAGAGCACTGACAGCTCAGGCAGAGCATCAACTCACATAAAGGCTGTTAGTTTCAAACCCATACACTTAAATTTACAAGGTTTCACTGTAAAGATTCTGTTCAAGACCCAAAAAAAAAAAACCCCAAATATGCAATGAAGCTGCTCTTTCACAACTGCCTCTCGTTTCCACCAATACCTAGCAGCCAAAGTGAGGAAGATGGCAGCACAGTGAAGAAGGTTTCCATTACGTATCTGCCCTTCCACTGTCATCCTAATGCATACATTCTCATTTGTCTTGTGTAACAGAAGCATATCACTGTGCAAAGCCCTTCACTGAAAGGGGTTTAATCATCCCATTTTTAATGGGAAGTTCTCAATGTTAAGAAAATGAATGTGTTTTCATGGCAATCTTCATCAATGTCAACTTTCACACCCTCAGAAAGGATATTGTAAAATGCTAAAAGTACCTATCAAGTCTTCAGAAAAATTCTAGCCAGTAGCCAGCTTCGTAACATACTGAACAAAACTATGGTATCGCCTTGGACAGAGGAAAACTTTTCTGAGGAGGATGTTCAGCACCCACTCATGTTCTCTGAACTCTGGCTTGCAGAGAAAAAAAATCTCACCTGGTAGGAAAAAATGTGGTGACGAGCAACAATAAAATATTCCCTATCTCCTTGTAATCTTTTACAGCTCTGTTATTGAAAAAGTTCTACATATTACTCTAAAAATACATGTATTTCTAAATGGCATTTCAATAAGTTAAAGAAACATTCTGCTCTAATTTGCATCTATAAAAGAATAATTAAGTTTAATAGTGTTTTTAGTGTAGCTGAGGATACAATTCATCCAGAATGCTTAGGGCTCATTTGACCTACAGATGAAGAGAGTGGATTTGAAAAGCAGCCAGAAACAGAACATGAACTTCTAATGCAGTGACATCTCCCCTCTGTGGTCTGGAGAATAAAAACTGTGATCCTTAAGGACAGATGTTAAGATGAAAAATGGTATTAGCTGTGATTCCTGAGCCTTGTCCCCTTAACTCGACTGATGCGTTCAATCGGTTCTGTCACAGCAGGAAAACTTTCTGGGGTAGTCTTCCCTCCCAGGCCTCCCACTGTTCCTCCCGAGCAGAGCCAGAAGTGGTCTGAGCTGCCACTGCCCTTTCCTTTCTCCAGCAGCTCCCTTCAGTTGCCCACGGCATTGCAATAGGGAGGGATTTTTTTTTTATTTTATTTTACTTTAAAATGTGACCTATGGCAGCAGAGCTTTTGGTACACTCGGGTCACGTTTTTAAGTGTTTCCCTGACATCATGAGAGCTAGCAATGCATATTACAAAAAGCTGAGAGTCTCAAAGTATCATCTGGGTCCAAGAGCTCAGGCTTTTGCTGCAACAGCAAATGTCATTAAAATCACCCTGGGTGTCAGCAACTACAAGAAGTGGAGCCCACATCCCAAGCACATTCTTGTCTCTCCCTCTGGCATGCCCCCGACAGTAGCATCTGCAGGGAGAGGGGGGAGAGCTGGGCATATCGCCTGATGGTTTCTTCACAAGGATAGGAAGAAAGAAATATTTTGCCTGTGAATTTCAAGAAGTATGTATTTTCTTGGTCAGAAATGGCTGTTACTTTCTCCGCAACCTCCTCAACATACAGAAATACCTCCTTCATCCTAGGGCTTCAAAATATCTGGGGATCATGAGGCACCTGTTTAAAGACTATCACTAAGTTCTTTCCTTCAGTAAGTAAAAATCCAAAGTTACAGGCTTTATTTTTTTGAGCAGAATTTTCATCGTCCTGGAGGAAACAGGGTAAGGAACTATGCCACAGTTATCAGGAGGAGAACACCGCATCTATTCTAACTTAAAAAGAGGAAAACCCAAAAGAATAACATTTGCAAGCATCAGCTGAATTGACTTATACACTGCTATAGTCTATAAGCAACATCTTTTAAACCATGTTAATTTTTCACTTTTTCAGCTACCACTAAAGCAATTAGCAGAACTCTTTAGCCGAGTGACATTTTACAAATTAATGATTTACTCCTGTAAACTGATAGAAATGCATAGTAAATAAATCTTGATTTAAATGGGATCAGGAAATCGCTCAGTCCTGGAACATGCTTAATCAGCATTCATGGTTTTAAAAACAGAAGTGTTGAGAAAATTATTACCTTCTGTTTCAGTCTAGTTTTACTCTATAGAAGTAATTTTGTCCATGAAATTATTCAAGGGTAATTTTGAAAAGACAGCAAACATTAAGATTTCTAGTGACTGAAATAATGGCAATGTGCATATGAAGAAAGGCTGAAGTTCCCGCAGTGGATTCCCATTACTGCAGACATCTTTATATTTTAGTATACTCAGAAAAATCCCTTATCTCACTGGAGTAAGAGTAGAATAAGTGAAAAACATCCAGGAGTCTCTACTGTATCCATTGCAATTCAGAGACCTGGCTTTTGATACCTGGGCTAGATGAAACTTCAGTGTAGACAGCTCTGTATCACAGTAGATATTGAATTAGAAGACGAGCTTTAAAATTAAATCTTTTGAGTAAATTTGGAAGCCTGGCTTTATATTTCATGACTAACTTTGGGAACCAAGTTGAAGAGAAATTCTGTCCCCATTAATCTGAGCGTAGCTGTGATAGTACCACATATGATTCCATTCTCCTCCAAGCACTCTCACTGGCAGGGTGACTGTTTTCAGTAAGGCAGCCGTACTTGCATTTTACAATTGAAGAATAATAGGAACGTTGATTTTGTGGTTTAGTCGGAGGAGGGAAAACTTACTTTAAGTCAGTGAGAAAGCCTTGGTATATCACTGAGCTTCCTCACATTATGTAGCTATTGTGACCTCAGGTTTAAATAATGAAAGCCATCAAAAAAAAATGTTTTATTTTTTTTTCATTTTCATCACGCTGTTTATACACTATCCTCCTCCCCAAGGCATAAGTATTTTCCACTCACTCTAGCACTTTGACAGAGTGTTTCTCACAACCTAAACCAACTGATTTTACTTATCTTTTTATCCTACCAATCATCCTATACATATATGGCTCTGTGTTACACAAGGGAAGAGTATCTATTTGAGAACAGCTCAAAATACAACCTATGCAGTGGGACCCACGCAGGCCGCAGGTATTGAGCATAATTTCTACTGAACAGGAACTCTGTCAACAAATCTAAACACTAAGAGTGAAAATTCTTCTATTTTTGTATTGGCACCTTGTTTGTTTCTTCCGGAGCAACACACAATGTAAGTAACCGGCAAAGAACAGTTACTTTGAACCTCTCTATTCTGCTGCTGAATCTAGTGAATCCCTGTTTCAAAACTGAAATCAAAGTGCAGTTGAAGGTATGTTTCAAGAAACAGTATCACTTCCTGATACTAAGAACTTTTCCCGAACAAGAAATTGCACTCATAGACATAGTTTAGGGAATCTTCTGATGTATTTTGTTCTGAGGGAAGACCAATAATTCCAGAAGGACTCCCAAGCTACTTAGTAAACAAAGCTAGGACTAAAGTTTTTAAAAGCTTATTAACCAAGGAACACATAATCCTCATTATGGAAAAGCCGATGTTTCGAGGCACAGGTCACTAGAGAATTTGTATCTGAGCAAAACCTAGTCATAGTCAAAACTGAAAGTGAATCGGTGCTCGTTTCCTTTGTTAGCTTCAAGTCTTGAATCCTTAGAGTCAGTAAGATTTATCTATGACATGAAGGATAATACTACTATTTGGCTTTCTATGTAAGGACTCAGTGGGAGAGAAATACATCTTCAACACTTCTATTGATAAGTTTCTAATTATAGAACCGAGCTCTCTCTACATTCCCACCTCCCCACCCCCCACCCCCTTTCTTTTACCTGAAGTTTTGAATGATATTGAAATGCTGTTAGGAGTTGCTGAATCTGTCCTGGTAGAGGCAAGGCTACTGCAGCTCCATGCTCTCGGCTTCAGCCAGTAGTGAGGTTGAGCACGTTTTCCCAATAGGCACACACACTGACACATGCATATAATACACGTTACACGTGGCCAGCCCCACAGGTCAAAACAGAAAGAAAACACAGCAGTCACACAAACACAAACGGCTGATCAGGATGAAGGTCTGCTAGTGGGAAATACATACAGTGTGGACCCCTCCAGCAGCTGGCCTCGCACATTTAGGCTGTCCAGTAGCTGGGCCCTGGATCCCAGGTCTCCCCAGCTGCTGACACATGAACGACATAAGCCCCGAGGGCCACAGCCCCACTCCACTTGCTGATGCAGGCCCCCTCACTCCCAACTACCCATACACATACACAGAGGGACTCTATGGATGCCCCAGCAAGTACCTTTAAACACTCAGTTTACCCAGTCGCTGGCCTTTGGATCCTTGATCTCCGCCAGCTGCAGGCATCTAGGCAGGTGAGCACCCAGTGCCCACAGCCCTACTCCAGTTGCTGGTACAGAGGAGCCCTCTTGCACACTCCAACACACATACAGACATACACACACACTGTGGAACCCTCCAGTAACTGGCCTTAGACACTCAGTCTACTCAGCAGCTGACCCTTAGATCCTCTCATCTCCAGTTGCTTTGCAGAGACAGACAGATGGGCCTCTTGGTCGACCTCCAGACCCCACGGTCTCCACGGTAGTAGGCCTGGACCTCCTGGTCCCTCTAGTAGCCAACTCCTTCAGTTGTCTCACACACAGCAGTTGACTGAGAGACTCCTAGATCCCACAGTCTCTCCTTTAGCTAGTTTGGACCTCCTTGCGCCTCCAGTATCCAGCTCTGAGAATAAAAAAAGTCTACTGACGAGACAGAAGAACAGACATTTAGAAGCAGAAAGCACTAGATGGCAGCAGTGCTCAACTCGTTTAATTTGGATACAAAAGTAGAGCAGTCACCTATATTCAGCAATGCAATTTCTATGTATTTCCCATGGCACCTGAGACATGAATACAATACTAAAGACAACATAGATAAACCTCACAAAACTGTTGATAGAATGCTCAGTGAATACAGTAGGCAGTAGCAGAATCAAGCAATCTTCCAACTTCCCACTGCCATAAGAAAAAGACATTAGGAGTAGCAATGTGACAGAACCACTAAATATATTTCCCAGTATCAGAAAGAAAAATATTGCATAACTGAGGAGGTATACAATGCTCCTGTCGCATCTCCCACCTCCCATTTCCACAGGGTTGGGCAACGTCATCCCTTTCCCCTCTGCCTGTTGCAGCACTGCTCTGGTGCTGCTGGAGGGAGAAACACCCCTCCCTGCCAAGGACTGCCAGTATCTTCTGTGCAATTAATGGTGACAGCTAGTGGTTAATTCGGACAAAGCTTAAGCTTCAGATGCTTGAAGGAGAAGTGGTAACATCGTAAGACCCACTAAAAAAGTGTGGTTGTGGGCTGTTCCCCTTCCCCCCTCAATGATTAGGATAAAATCACTATCTAGACATGCAGGTGTCTAACCTGTATCGGTTCCCTTGCGCTATCCAAACACTAGATGTGATCAAAAGGCACAGCCTGGTGATGGACCGTGCTGCTGCCCTCTGGGCATCAGCAAATACGAGGGATGCACACCGGGTCACTTCATGAGATACAGGATGCAGACCCCCAGCACCCGCGGTTAGCGCCTGTCCTGCAAGGGGATAGCGAAGGCTGTACTCAAACTTAAGCGTGGATCACATATTTATACAAATTTAATTTCACATTAAAAAAACCCTGCTGAGCACCACCCAGAAATGAAGTTGTATAGTGCAGCTGCTTAACAAAAATACCTTCCCCGTGCTCAGGCAATGGCAGAGAAAGTCCATGAGGAAACGCTCCTGCTGAAGAAGACCCCTTTGAAGGCAGCTCCTCTTCATTTTAAAATTCCTCCCCTCAGCACATCCCCACTCCAGGCCAGCCAGGCGCTGTGGCCAGCCCCTTGGCAGCACCCAGGGCAGTCGCCATCGCTTCCTCCACCTTTGCCCTCCGCAACCGTTAGCAGAAAAGCCTCTCACACAGGGGGGAGCGGGCTAACCACCATGTAGCCTCACCAGGGGAAGCCCCAGCCCTGCCCCAACTGCCACCACTGGCCCTCAGCCACCAGGGACATGGCACCTCAGCCCTGGCGGATGCTGGTAGCTGAGCTGTGCCTGTGGCTCTGCTCGTGGGGCTGTGGGGGCAGCTCAGGTTGCAGCCACGTGCTGCTGGCATACTCAATGCATTTCGGCCATGACATGAAGCCAGCAAGAGGCACTCACGTTGAGCTACCGCAGTGCCAGCCCCATGGTCCTGCAGCACCCCTGCAAGGGGCATGGCCCCGGCGGGAGGGAGGCAAAGGTGGCCATGTACCTGGGGAAGGATGTTTTCATCAGCCTGAATGCTTTTGAGAGCAGCCTCTCACCGTTCTCCATCCCAGAAGAGCTTCAGGCCAAGGAAGCCATCGTCAGTGCCATCGTCTTCATGCACAAGGACGAGGTCTCGATGGTGGTCAATGGCTGGGTCTACGTGTATTTCAAGAGCCTCAACAGGTGGGTCCCATCAGCAGGAGTCACATCCCCCATGTCCGAACTCTCAAACACCCATTGCTGCTACACAGGAGCAGACCCCCAGTGCAAGGAGCTCAGCTGGACCCTTTTTGCTTATGACACCAGGCGCTCGGTCTCCGGCAGCCACATCTTCCTTTCGCATGACAGGGGTTACACATTTACACACGTTGAGACCAGTACAACAGAGTGAGGAGTGCTGCTCGGGGTCTACAATTTCATCTCCTTGGCCGTGACCAGCATGTTGATTGTCAGAAGTGGAGAGGGTGGGGCAGGGAAGGCAGCAGGGGTCTATTTCAGATACAATGGTACCGAAAACAGCCATATATCCAACCGTAGCTCTACTACCTTTCACCTGCTGCACAAAGGCCCTGCTAAGCTTTGGAGATCCAGAATTTTGCCTTGAGGGGTCTCCTAATCCTCTGGACAACAGATACTTTACTTATATCGGCCAACAATGGCTTGATCAGGGAAGAAGTGACTGTCATGCCCTTGGATACCTTTCAAAGCACTGCCTTCCCTGACAGCAGTTTCTTACTTGTGACTGCTAGTGGCTCCCAGATTGCAGTCTTGACCCAGGACAGACACCTCTTCTATGGTAGCATTGGCCGGGTCACTAGCACGGTGCACATTGCCAAGGATGAGAGCACAGATCTGAAAAACACAGGGATGCTCTTTGAAGAAAGAGGGTGGCTGACCTTACTCAGCCCTGCGATTAGCAATTTCACTCAGCTGTATGACTTCAATAAATGCAAGCTTAACTTGCAGTTAGCAGGCTGGAGATCTCAGCAGTCCTGCACTGCAGAGATTCTCACGGGAGCCTTCCAGAACAACATCTATTACACTGACATGCATGAAAGTCTGACTCTGAAGGTCATATTTGTGCCCAAGCCAGGCAAAAGGTCCACTCCCTTGGTGACAGTGAGCAACCCCATGTGCTGGCTTTCAGTGTGTATGTAATAGAAGTGGGATTTACACGTGGTGGAAACACTGAATACCTCTTGCATATAGTTCTGGAGCAGCAGTATTTCTCTGAATTTGCAGACACTGACTTCTGCGATGGCGTATGTGATGGAGAGTTGTCTACTGTCATGTGGACATCCCTGACAACCCAATCGGTTGTATTGATGTGGCTTCCCCGGCTGCACTTGTTGCAGTGTCCCACAAAGCACATCAGAATTTTTAAAAATGTAACGGCATGTGACAAAGGCCTCATTCAGGAAGCAGCACTGAGAAATAATTTCAGTTACACAATCAGCCATAACATATACGACTCACACTTTCTTGCCAGAAAACATATACAGTAGGACAATCTACAGATCAAATATAACTTTACAAATCTGGGATGGCCTCTTCTGGTATATTATAAAAATCCTTGGGTGCCAATTTTTGGGTTATGGGAAAACACTAGATTTCGGGAGCATGTCCCTGCTGAATTTTTTCTGTTTGAAATAAATGGAATGCATAACTATGATTATCTTTTGACTGCACATGATGCCAACTGCATCTCTCAACCTCAGAAGTGGACTTTGCTAGAGGAACAGGAGTCTCCAGATCCAAATACTGCATGGACCAGAAGAAACTACAGGAGCTTTAAGGATAGGAATGGACCTGAATTAAAGTGGCCCTCAGTTAAGTATCAGGTTCTTGATGGAGATAAAAATAAGATCATTTTCCCTCCCTATAATGGTCTGTATATCTTTAAAGCCAGTGTAGTGGATACTTTTTAAAGTTATTGTGATTTATCCCTAAACTTCTCAGTATAAGTTTATGGTGCTTTTCTCAGGAACTACCTACATTTTTGGGCATCACTGACAGTCTTTCTGATTTTACTTTTGATTTTTACAAGATACTCCCTATCTCATTTATCACTCTACAAAGTGAGATGCAAAAGTTAAAGTATTTTGAGTGGAATTTTTGAAAGTCTCTGGGAAATCTAACTAGAGAAGTTCCCTTTTATTTAGGAAAGTTTTGTTGTTGTTACGAAAATGTGATGGAGAAACTAGGAAACGAGTTCAATGTCTTTTTTCTAATTAGAAAGTTAAAGTTTTATTATTCTGAAATTTAAAAAGAAGATCATTTTACATTTTTTTTTTCCTCATCTTTCATTCTAAATTTTTCACTGACCCTATGTGGCTAGTCCTACTTGTTTCACTGTAGAGATAGTTTAAAAGTCTTTCCAGTACAAGTGCATGATTTCAGAAACATGGCAGCTTTTAAATTTAATTTTAGGAAACAGCTTTTAAATTAAGTGGACTTCAGAGGATATCTTACTAATCAGTATCAATCCAGGCTGTGTGACAAAGACCAATTATCTCCAAACTTCCAAATTTGAAGTTGAAACCAACTCCTAGGGAGAGCATGGCTTTTCACTCAGGCTGAGTACCAGGAGAATATTACCTGTCTTAATAACTGTACTGTGAAAGCCCAGCATTCTGTAGAATTTCTCAATGCCTTGCATGGATGGACTTTTTCTGTATTTATTTAGAGTAATTTGGTAGACATTTTTCTAATAAGACAGTAATAGTCAATTAAAATTAAAGCAACCACAATAGTAAGGAAATGACCATTTTGTCTACAAGTTAGACAACAATTACTATTGCTTTTGCTATAAACTATTTCAGACAACTATTTTAGAATCCCGTAAATCTGCAATATATATGACTTTTAGGTATTTATTGCTAGTTAAGGCCTTATTCCATTACACAGAATGTTTAAACAAGATTTAAATAATGTAGTTTAAGATAGAGATATTAAAGATGAGCTTCCATCATAAGCAATTTAAACTTTAAATTAAAGCTAAGGTTATTTTTCCTGTTTCGATGCACAGAAGAGTTTAGTTTAAAAGTTAAGATGAGGTGACAAGTTCTGAAAACTCCACAGCTATATCAGCATAAACAGTCCTTCTAAAAAATTTTTAGAATAAAGTACACAATTCAAGTGGAATACTACATTTAGTATGATTTCTACCATTTTTGAGAAGGTAGGTGGGGATTGATGCTTGAGACCAGAAAAGGCACAAGACCTTTCTATAACATCATAGTCATCTCCTATAACAGTAAGAGGAATCAAAGAAATCTCCCTTCAGGCAAATATTATAACTGAAGCACAAAACGGAGCCTCTTTGTGAAGCTTATATAGGAGATTCTGGGCATTCCTTCCACCATACTAGCAGCCAGTCTAATTGTATATGAGTCATTAAAAGCAGTCGTCGTTTGCCCACAAAATAAAGGTTTCATCTCTTTTAGTAACCACCAACTATAATTACTCCAGAATTTGTGACTGACAACCTGAACAACAAATTAAATGCAGCTTCAAGATGCATGCAGACTTTTAAACATTTTTTTTTTGCCAACGGGTATTGCCTGTTGTCTCCCGGGGCTTGCCCTTGTGCTGCTCTGCTCAGTTTCTTCCTTTTTGTCTGGTTTCAAACTGTGAGATCTCATCTCTCTCCTTCCCACAGTTGCTCTAAACCTGCCCCTTCCTTTTCAGTCCTTCTGCCAAGCTTGCACACTTTCGTTAGGATTGCCTGAACGACAGCAATCATCTTTTTAAAAGCCAAGTTTTGGTGCTCTTGGTTCAAAAAAAAGCAGCAGTTGAGTTCGTTCCCTCGGTAATCACCCTGCCTACAGGCACCATCTGGACATCATCCTTATTTTTCATTACAGTGAAGGCCCTCAATCTTCACTTCGAAAGCTCTGTCCAACTCTGCTCCTCTCTTCCTCCTTCCCCTCCCAGTGGCTGAGTTTCCTATTGCTCTTTCATGAGACATACTCAGCCTGTTCCCTCTGAGCGCTTTCTACGTTCCCTCTCCAACTCCTCGTGACAGGCAGCTTTCTCAGCACCCTTGTCAGATAGTGTCGTGCAGAACTCTGAAAGCACGTCAGCTGAATTTTTGTACCGTTCAGCCACCTATTCACTTCTATTACCTCCAGGTAGCATTCTTCTCTAATATTCTTAAGCAGCTTTAATTACAAGTACTTTGGAGATGTGACAGTTCATACAAGCAGAGCACCACTAGATACTGCCCCAAGCCACATGTACTAATGAATGCATACAAGTTCTGTAAGCAAACTACACACACATGGAATATTCGTCATCCTACTTCAATTTGCACATGAAAATTAAGCAAGGAAGATTATTTTCGCTGCTTTATAGGAGAGAGTTAGAAACACAGAACAGGCTGGCTGGATTACTACAGACAGTGGAATAACAGCATGTAAATAAACAGATTAGCTGCCATACTATGAATATCATTTATTCATACACACAATGGATTCAAATATTTGAATTTACTCTCAAACTTAAGTGATGTAAACTGCAAAAGTCATCAGCTGCATGGATTTATGTTGTCTCCATTCTCAAACTGTGCCTTAATAAATGTTGCATGCTTTCTATATCACATTCACAGCCTACTGAAGACACTATAAAACCCCGTCACTCCAGACTGGCATTGCAGAAACTAGTAATTTGCCAATGCAGCATTTTACCAATTTTTGGCAGAGAAGCCTAGAACTACCTGAATTCCCATAGCACAGGATGGAGTAGTGCATGCCCTTAAGTACAAAAGCGATGGCAGAATTCACCTCATTTCAGGAGGCGAATTCAAGTTCATTGGTGACACAGCTCAAATTAAAAAAAAAATTAGGCTTTTTAAGTCTACTAATGTATGCAATTATTTCTGTTTTATGTAATACAAGACTAAATTATTCCCAAATTCCCCACCATGCCACGAATGAAACAGGGCATTTTACTTTTCACCAAAAAAACCCAGCTTGGCAAGTTTCACGGTTTTATGTTACAGAAGTAGTAAAAAAAAAAAAAAGAAAATTCATTAGATTCCTGAAAACAGCAAAGATCCCCCGGATCTAGTAATTTTCGAGGGCTTTTTCTAGCTATTTCAAAGCAAGATGTGGTATTTTGATCTACTCTGAGCTGTAACATTGCCGTGACAGATGCATTAGGACGGTCTTGTGCCTTACAGCAGGTTCATGGGATTCTTCTGGAGTATTGTTCTGCAAGTAGCAGAGTTTCAGCCTTTGCAGAGAGTTTCAGCCTTTGCAGAGATACTTATTTGCTCAATAGCAAGACCAGGTAATTTTCATTTCGATACAACTGTTTTTCATCGTCTCTGTGGGTCCATGCATAGGCACGCAGTTTTCCATGTGAGAATTCATTAATGAGCCAGGCGTAGCTCTGTCTCCACAGTAGCTCCTCACCTAAGCAATCACATAGTAAACTTCTGTTCTGACATGCCAACGACTACATTTTGAACAGCTCCATGCTCTTTACGCAGCATAATGTGCGTAATGGGCAACGTACCATGAAGCAACCAGTGTCAATTCAGAAATAAAGCATTATAATGCTTACCAAATAGTCATTCCTTGGACACAGCATGACAGCAGTCTTCTGCAACAGTATGCTAAGCTTTAGAAGTTACAATCACAGATACTGCTTTTCAGTAAATGGTCTTAGAATATGACAAGTTAAAACTTCAGTATTTTTGTAATCACCACATAAGGAAAGAGAATAAGGGGGAGATTTCACTTAAGTGTGAAGAGAAAGCAAGTTTGGTTTGTTTGGCATGGATTTTTTTAGCTACATGATATTGTGTCTACAGCAAAACCAAAGTCTGGCTTATTTATAGGGTTGACAGCTTATAAATGCTGAGCTTTGCATTTTCAAGAAGTGTTTGGGAATACTTGGTATACAGAGAAAAAAATCATGTCTAGATACACAAACATAGAAAGGCATCTCAAAACTGCATATTGAAGAGGCTGCTAAGATGGAAAGACGACTGATGACATATAGCATAAGGCTACAATGCCAAGAATCATTTAGAAGAAGAAGTCTCCCAATCTGCCCAACAGCAGAAGAAAAAACAACTTCACCCCCAGAAGCAATATATTTATTGTTAGATAATACTCAAGTATTCTGTTGATAGATCAACATGATCCACAGTCATATTAAGTACGACTACAAAAGGTCATGTGCTGTGAATGGGTTCTAAGACTTTTCAGGAAGCTTTAAGACCTGGAGAAGTCATACAGTCGTACTGCATGAAGAAAAATTGGAAACCTCATCTAAAAAGAAAAATATGCATCTGAAGGCTGATGTCCTGTTTCGTAAGTCAGTGCTGTCCTGTGAAGGAACTGCCTTCAGCCACAAGCTGCAGCAGACTGTCAGAAGTCTTGGGTTTCTTTAGGTGCTCAATTTCCACTGTACTCAGCTAACCCATCATAAACCGTAACTCCTAACTCTTAGCTGGTTTTGCTGCACTTGATTGCTTCCCACAGCCTTCCCTACGTT
This sequence comes from Aptenodytes patagonicus, assembly GCF_965638725.1. NCBI lineage: Eukaryota > Metazoa > Chordata > Aves > Sphenisciformes > Spheniscidae > Aptenodytes > Aptenodytes patagonicus. Next base: position 49,166,979 of record NC_134950.1, on the reverse strand, counting down.
CAGCATCTATTACTCAAATTAAAAATCCCCAGCATGTAGCAAGTAATTGAGACTTCCCAGACAGCTGAATTCTGGGGGTTGTACCTGGGAACACTGGGTAAGAACTCAAGAGGCAAATACAGCAGCCGCTACAAGTTTCAATGTACACCAGCACTACACGTGGCAACAGGACAGGAACTTCACCTGAGCAAGGAGGGCCAGAATGAAGACGGTACAGAACACACATACAGTATCAGTCCCTATAGATTGCTACAGCTGTATGAAAAGGAAGAAAAAAAAAAGGGCCACAAGTCCATACAGTGAATATGGTGTATGTTTTATTTTATTTACAGTACATTTGTTATAAATATAATACATTTCTTGAAAATCTTGAGTAGACTTTTTTTTAAAACAGATCAATTGTTATAGTTACATAATAAAGCAAGTGACAATTTAAATGACAATCTCATGGTTGTGAAATAGTGCATTCTGTGTTGAGATGAATGAGAAAATACTCAAACTGTTTGAAGAAATTATTTTTTAAACACCTTAGGTGGGACTTGTGTGTAAACCTTGAAAGGTCACCGGTTTCCATAAACATGAAAACTCAAAACAAAATTTTAAACTAAAGAAACGAGAAACAGAAACGGATTTCAGACACCTTATTGAACTTCACAGTAAGGTTGGGATTTATCATGACTAATGGCTTCAGACAGGAAAAAGCCAATGAGGGTTTCTTCCTGAACCATATCCTAATACAGCCACAAATATTAAACACACCATGCTGGAAGTTGTAACAGCAGTCAAGCTGCATTTTTGACAGGGCGTAGGACATACAAATATGTTCAGATTTGGAGTTAAGGAATATTTTGTGTTATGAACAACTTAATTACCAGAGAAGAAATACATTATAAAAGGATAAACGTATTTTCAGTCCAACGTGCGTTGCATTGAGAAACAAATTGACAAGTAGTCTGAATATTTTGCTATTTTCTTTCCTACACGATCTTTAGTAACAAGTTAGATGTTTGAGGTGCTATTTCCAAAAACTGCAGCAAAATGTCAACCAGCAATATAAGAAAAGAATCCCATTTATTTTGTCTTTTAGTGTGATTTTTTTTTTTAGGAAGTGGTCAGATATTATTGATAATAATCAGTGCAGGCATGGAGTTCTGCTGACTCGTTTCAAACAGAGTAACTTGGTCCACTAGCTTGGCAAATACTCTGGGGGTTCCAAGATTATAGACACCTGTATGAACAAAGCAAGCTTTCAGCTGCAAGCTATAGACCTCCTGGCTTTTAAGTTGAAGCTTGTACTGTGTTTGCCCAAGCCATGTAAAAGATCCATGGACTTCTAGTGCTTCTGGGCTGAAAAAGAAGGTAACAAAGTTATTTCTCTGTATTTGAAGCATACATACCAGTTTACATGATTCCTTCAACCTCAAGTTTTCCCAAGATTTCAGAATGCACTGTGTGTCTGTCCCTGGCCCCTTACAAAGAGATGCTTGTTTATGCTTTCTGAAAACTTCATTTCAAGAGCCAGGAATTGGAAACTTAAGTTACTATTCTGGCAGTCTTTGGATGCAATAGTGCCCACCATCAGTCATCTTTGATGACCTGGAAGTTGCTGAGTCTTTTTGACTGCCTGCCTACAATAATTTCCCGTAAGTCACTGCCTTTCCCAAAGGCATCACGCTTTGTTTCCCCACACACACTGCCCACCCTTATCTTTAAAAGATTAAGGTTTTTCTAGCAAGACAAAGCTAGTTGCAATCATAGGTATAGACAGAACTGCGCTTAACATTTTATCAAGATGCTAATTGCAGCTTCAGGAAAAAAAGTCATGCCTATATGTCCTCTTTCCTACTGCATCTACATCCGCAAACACACACCCCACACACACCCCATCCCCACAAACATACACACACTCTGAGACAGAGTACCTAAGGTACCCTTGGGTATCTTTATGGATCCCTATTTCTACCCATCAGCTCAATTTAACTCTGGGTCCTCACTTCTTGACAAGTACTTTTTAGTGTTCTTTGACTCGCACTTAACACTCCTCTACAGCAGCTCTCCCCCTTGGCTCAGATGAATCACTACAAATTTTTAAAACATTTCTTTGGTTCCCAATATACTGTACACTACATACAGAACATTAATTATACATGTATGTATAATGATGAGTGCCAGTGTATTCTCAGCTTTTTTTGTATAACCGACACATAACACTAACAATAGACATGGTAACAAGATCCAAATTGTCACAGTTTTTGGAGTTCCTACATAAGGCATTCTTGGGCCTGTCCCGTGAACTAGAGTTCAATCAGAGTGCATGTCACAAAGAGTCAACATGGATATACACTGCTTTACAGACATTGCATTAATATATTGGTTTGGGGGAGGGAGGCGTGTTTGGTTTTTTGTTTGTTTTTAGGAAGTTTCAAGGCACATGACTACACTATCCTTTCAAAGGCCTGTCTTACAACACTGTTACAAAACATGACCATCTTGTGAAAACACAAATCAGTGAACAGCTTCCTAATTTTAACTGATTAATAAAACAGACTTAAGCCTTCCGTCCTCTATTTCTGAACCCGTGTATTAGGCCCTGGGCTTTTAATTTCTTACTTGCCTGGACACACTGTTGGCAATAAGCAAACATTCCCCATGACTAAGCCTACCTCAGTATCCTTCACAACCTGCCTCCCCCCACTGCCAAGAATATTCAGTCAAGGATCCCACAAAGTCTATTTTGTGGTAAGCAAACCAAGTAGCATTATGTCTATGGTGGGGGGGGGGAGGAGGCAGGGGAGAGGTGGTGTCACCTGAATTATGAGTTAAATTGCCTTGTTTTAATAGAAGTGGAAGAATTAACAATGGTATAACATGGTACTGAATTCTCTCTCCCACAGATTCCTTAGTAAAACTTTTAAAGACAATTCACAAAACGTTTCCTCAGTGCTAATATTTCTGCACATAATACTACAGTACTAAGCAAAATGCCAGTCATAAGAATCAGCTGATAAACCTGGGGAAGTCTTAAAAATACCTAAGGTTCAATGACATTTTATACTAAGCCAAGTTGCAGAAAGAAGTACTTGTTTAAAATTCAAAAGTTTTCTACAAATTACTTGATACTTTAAAAATGAAAACCCAACAACATATGTTTAATAAAGTAAGGTTGCTGAAGCTCGTATTTCACTAGTTCAAAAGCATTTCCACTTTCCTAGAAAAGATCTGCAGAGTTTAACTATTCGAGAGTCACAATTCGAGGTCCTGTCTTAGCAATAGTCAGAAGCAAAGTAAAATTGAGCACTGACTGAAGACTCCCATTTGACTGTACAAGGCCTTTATCACCTTCCATTCTTTCAAAGAAGCCACTGTTGAAAAAATCCTATTCTAGATATTCAATACAGTTAAAACATTACAAGATTCCCCAAAACTAGGAAGCATTCTCAGAAAATATTAACACTCACACATTACCTTGTTGTTTTATGCCGCAAATCAATCATTACATCTACAACAGCCTGGGAACAATTGGAAAGTAGGAGAGTGACAGGTACCAGACAGAGGCTGCGAAGGAAAAAAGTCTTACTCTGCATAGTCTTAATTATGCATTTTAATAGTTAAAATAAATTTCAAGTAATATAAAATTAACATGTAGTTCTCTATTATGCAACAGTCAGACAGTGTACATAGCAATATAATCACTTACATTGACTAGAGTTTCCTATAATAAAGGCTATTAATTGAGGTAAACAGCATTGGCTCAATTGAGCCAAATGAAGTTACCACCTTCCTTCATCCAGCTGAGAAAGACTAGCAAAAGCGTAAGTAATACCTCAGTTTACAGGAAATCTACTGTTATGACAAGAGACAGTTCAGAATGGGATAGCGTGGTCCACTATGCTACTCTGAACCACTGTTTAGCACGTTTTGTCTAGATACTTTTCTTCTGCACTGTCTCCTGTAGAGGGATTGCTGGTATCTGACCTAAAGGTTTAGCCAGAACAGTGCCTGAACAGAACAGACAGCACATACACATTTGGTGTTAATTTAAGCCTTTACCCTGAATAAAACTAATACAGTTAGTTGCTATTCTGCTTGTTCACAATTAGTATGATTGTTTTCAATAAATAATGCTGCAGCAAGACAGACTGATATTCACAGGCAGGTACACAAACTACTGCAGCTGAAACAGCTCTATGTATGCAACAAGTGATTTGTGTCACTGGAATTCTTTGCCATTGCTTAACAGTTTAAATATCCTAAACTTGACTAACAAGAAAAGAACAATTAGGAACTATAACAAAAAAGATATGAATTTGTTACTGGAATAATGCATGCTTTGCAACTATCATTAAAAATCTTATAAAATGTTTGAATGTTAGATTTTATAAAGAAAGAAATCCCTTTCTTTTGGCAACTTACTTACATTAACTGAAATGTTAGGAAAAAAAAGTGTAACACAGTAGAGTTCTCAGATAAAACAACTCAAACCTAAATAGGTATCTTTAGGTTTCAAGTACAATTCATTTCATACCTAGAAGTGAATCCAGAGGGCTTTGTTCAGATCATTTTAATTTTGAAAGACTCATGATTTTACAGGCTCCAACTAATTCACTCTAGCAGTCTGCTTTTTGACAGAGGTTAATTCTGATATTCTTCTAGGAGACAAGCCCCAGTGATCTAAACTGTTACCACCTCTCCTTCTGACATAAATCAGAACCACGCGCAGCTAATCTTGGCAAGTCAGATGCTGTAGACATGGCAGTTCTTTTGACTTTAAAAAGTACCACTTACTTTCTGTCTAGCTCCTCAAAGTAGTCACACTGTTTACTCTGACACCAAAAATAAACACAAAGGCAGCAGAGCATTTATTTTTCTTTCAGTAAGTTAGATAACATTAGTTAACAGTAAAACTGTGAACTGTGGTATTACAGCCTGTTTTTCTACATCAAATTTTCATTTTACCTATACAATTCTGAAGCAGTGAGTTTAAGACTTGAGCAAGATTTCACCCTTGCATACCAGACTTCTATCTTTTGTATCATAACCCACACAGCATCTCAACAGGATTTATGTCAAGTTAACGTTACTTCAAAAGTTTCTGAAGAAAACATTGCACAAACCTTTTTTGATGAAAAGAATGATTGAAAGACTCTGGATAATGAAGACTTGTCTTGATAAGATTAGAAAGCTGCTCTGGTGTTGGTCTTGCAGGTACTGGTGTGTTTTCTGGTCGAAAAAACTTTAAGAGAATCATTTCCGGTAATTCCTGAAACACAAATTCAGAACGACATTTAAACATTGACATAAGCTACTGTGCAGCACAACAAGAAATCCAGTCACAGAAGCTACAATTTTCCATTATGAACTATGTCACTCCAGGGAAATAAGTCTACAGCATCATGAAGCTTACAGTTTTTTCCAATGTGTTTTGTATTTAAGTGTGCTAGAGGAGGAACTGAGATATTTATGTTACCATCTTCTGAGACAGATTTCACAGCTGCTTGTGAAAACACTATCTGTGCAAGTTTCACAAAAGCATGCTATTGTTGCAGTGGTTTGTTAGTGTTTTTGTTTTGTTCCTAAGAAAAAGGGACAGCATTTACACAGTTCCCTATTCAGCAGCTGTACCTAAAAAAAAAAAATCTATCACCTGCCCTGGGAAGTTCGCAACAGGAAAGCCAATAGCCAAGTTTCCCAAAACAGATCCAAAGTAAAGCAAACAGAAGTTTATAGGAACATGCTAACAATGACAGAAGGATTTAATAACGCAGAGTATCTTAAGAATTGTATAGCAAGCTCTTGCAGATATGAAAGTTACCTTCGCCCCAGCTGAAAGCCCAAGTCAAACACTGACACGCTACTTGGGATTCATCCTAACCCTGTGGGCAGAATCAATCTCTGAAGCAGAATAAATCAGATGATACAGAAAGATGCAACACCAAATGAGGCAATCAGGCTTCATTCGGTCCAGCATTACAGCACTACTGTAACTCTGTCCAACATCATCTAATCTGTTTTGCAAACAGGATTCATTTGGGAAGGGGCTGCCTTTCATTACTCCCTTATGAATCTATTCTGCAAAAAGTCCACCTTTAGAAGAAAAAAAAAGAATTTGCAGCAGTAAGTGTGACTAACTACTAAAAGCAAGTGACCAAGAAGATTTTAAAAAGCCACCAATAAGTCAGTACGCTATAACAAAGTAATACTTGTTGTTTAAGGGTGATGGATTGTACCTTCTAAGTTGAAAAGAAATACTATAGGCAACAAAACCTGACTCAAAATAACAGACACACTGGGCATTCTGCAGTATGTATGAACATCTCAGTCACTGTTTGCCTGTGCTGGTAACACCAGGAAGACATCACATGTTTTATCAAGCTTGCAATTCTTTCCCCTTGAAAGGAAGAGTAGGGGTTTGTTGGTTTGGTTTTTGTTAAGTAATTTGAGGAAAAAAAAAAAGAGATTTCACAGTAACAATGAAATATTTTAAGCGACGAATTAATCTGGTATTTCCTCCCTACCCGATGGGTATCTAACTTGATGAAAATTGACAGCATGAAACACACTGGCCTCCAGAGATGAGATTATAGATTTTCATTTAAATTCATCTTTCCCCTCAAATTACGGTCCAACCAATTATTCAATGCCCTCTTCAACCACATATCAATATCCTACACACTGTAGTTTGCCCTAGAGTCAATTACCTGTTCCAAGTCCTCCCAATCAGAATTCCCGAGTATTTTTTTAAAACCCTACAAAAGACAAATATGAAGGTTTATCTCTACAAACAGACAAGAACAACATGAAATGCAGCAGGAACATTTACTGGTGAAAGTGCAGAGTGCCGTTAACATTTCAAACCTTTAGTTCTAATTACACCTCTACTGAAGGACTGGAAAGCAGTAAGATTAACCATTTACCATCACAGAGCTAAACCTTAATTCCAGCCAGCCTCTGGGTGTCAGATTCAGAAAAGATGTCTGTCTCCAAGTTCAGTTGCTCAAACTCTAGTTTTTTTGTAATTGTGTACCTAGAACAAAGGCTAAGACATGACATTTAGTACATGATTCTCTTACCTAATGCTTCAGGAGAGAATTAAGCACTTCCAAATGGTAACCAAGAAGATGTGCATACACATCAGGGAGCTACCTAGAGACAGCTAATAAGAAATGCTAAGTTTAAGGATGCATTAAATTCCTGCCCTACTCTGGAGCTCAGGAAATTGGATCAAGGCTACAAAAAGATGCCCATATCTGCTTGGGCACCTGTACCCTCCCTTCAGGAATATGCACCAAGCAGATAACAGCCTCAAGACTTTTGGTTACACACACTTGGATTTATTTTACTTTGTTTCTAAGAATTAAACAGGTGGCATTTTGTTGCTGAAATCCTGGAATACCAGCCCAAATGGAGTATTGCCTTTTTAAAGGCAAAACCAAGAGTTCTGACACCTAAAGTCTGCTTGTTGACCCATTATGGTTCCTTGCAAAGCCTCCAGAAATGCCACAGGCTCCAGTAGACAGCAAGCACCATATATTGCATACAAGAAGGCCACAACAATGGTTAAGATGCTCCCTTTAAAAAATGGTTAAGGTGTAATTTGAAGGTCTCATCCATACATACTGGTAGAGGTAGAGATAAGCTTGACTAGAAGAGACTTCATAAGAAGAGTTTGGAAGAACTGTACGAGGAGGGAATGTTTTTTGTTATTGTTTTAAATATTATAGCTGCATTTTTAAGCTTTTTGGTTTTTGACTAGAAACACGCAACAGGCAGTAGCACCAGAACCACACTGCTCCCCACAGTTACCTTCCAAGAGCTACAAACTATGCAATTGGGGCTAGGAAAGTTGTTTCTATTTTTAGAAAGCTTTTTGCTGCCCAAAGCCATCTACAAAGACCAGCTTCAAACAAATATACTTAAAACTAGACACAAGCTTGCTGTTCCAAGTAGAATAATGGGCACCTGTACCCTCCCTTCAAGAATATGCACCTATAATAACTATTCAGTAGTTACAAAAAAGCCAGGACCTTTGGAGTCTGATGTTTTGCTACTTTGAAACAAAGTTATATATTATTCCTACTTATACTTCGGAAATTGCATATTAGTCATTCACACTGGTTTTAGATATCTCCTGCAGCTGTACTAAGCTAAGAGTTGGAAGAGTCAACATTTACACCATTCAAAGCATCTTTTGCTGATGCTGATGCATCTGATAGATGCAATAGACAGGTCTGCCCATAATACATTCCTTAATCTCTTAGAATGCACTTTCAAATTGAAAGTTCTTCCTTTCCATCAGATGGATGGAAGTGATGGTATCTTCACATGCAGTCATTTTAAAGGATTTTTCTATGTAATATTAGACAACCTAAAGTTTTCAATTTCAGAAACAATCTTCTCAATGACTACTCTTAAACACACCAGAAAAAGTTAAACACCACAATTTGATTTCCAAGTTGTATGGAAATTCAGCATATTTGCCCCATAAATCACAAGTTACACATAGCCAAAAGGATTATTAACATGCTCAGTCAAGTATGAGGGACCAATATGCAGAGCACAGAAGAAAATCTAAACAGGAAACTCTTGAACAATGCTAACCATAAGTAAAAGCAGAATACATGAAAGCAACAGAGAGATCCTAAGTGATGTGTCTTTCTTCCTTTCCCATTTTAGATTAGAGAACTCCCATTTTAAAACCTCAGTTTTAAGTTGGTTTCCTTCACCATGTGACTCAAGCTCCTAAGTATAGAAATGACAACTCCAGGAACAATATTTTATTAAGACACCAGTAATAATGCATTTGAAAACACAAATATTCTCATCAGCTCTGCAGTCCATCAATGGGTAAAGCAGCAGATACAATTTTTCAGCTATTTGGAGTATTTCATTCACGACAATAACATAAGCCAGTCATCCCAAATTGGTATAGTAACTAGTACATTAATTGATACAGAGTGAAAAATGTACACTTCAGCTCTTGGTGTTTATTTACCCTTAAGAATTTTGCTTTCCCTTCACTGATGTGGTTTAAAGAAAGTCTTAAATCCATTCCAACAATCTGTGTTTAATTCAAATATCCCTTCCCACGTATCCTGTAAAAAAATTTCTGAACTAGCACAAGATGTCACTTCCAGTAATTCACTGTTAAGAAAAATAAAAGTTATTTAAACCCTACCCTCTCCTACCTTGCAAAAAATTCCTACTTCCAACCAAACTGTTGCTGCCTCACTAAGTTGCATCTATATTAAGAAGCAGCATTACCAAAAATTATCATCTCTGAAGTGAAACACTGCCAAAAAGCCTGCATCCATGCTGTATGCATTTTATGGATTTTACTTTGGGCTAGCACTGGTCTAATCCACAGGACTGAGCAGCCCAGAAGCACATCATGTGCGGTCCTGGAACACATCTGGATTAATTTTGCCTGGAAGGTATCCACTTTGTGGATTACAAGACCACTTCACAATGAAAACAGAGCGCTGTAAATAGGGACAGTATCTTAAAAAAAGAAAGTATGCCTGATCTAAAACACTCATAGACACTTTCTCTCATCTAGACTTCAGTCGAAACTAAGTTTTCACTCACAGGCTAATGTGTTTCAGAAGTATGGATGCACTATTCCCAACATGCCGGCATGCCCAAGCGACAAGCCTCTACTAGACTGCTTCTCACCTTCCATCAGCGTGAAGTCTTCGCCAATCAGAAGTGTGGCAAACGCCCCAGCCCCACGCTACTACGTCCATCCCAGCATATTACACTGTGCTTCGGAATCTTTTGGATTGAATTCACCGGATTAGAAAAATATGGGCGACAGCAATACGCAATAATATTGATCAACAGCCCTGACTGCAAATGGATGTTTAAAGTATTTGAAGTTTTTGTCCTTTTACTAAGTTAAGGTAGAAAGAGGTCAAGAACAAGGGACAGAATAGCTGTATTTTGGATGCAATCATAAGTTGACCTTCAGTTAAAACCACCTGATTCCTGAAAGCAAGTTTCAGAAGAGAAACAGAACCCATAGCAGTATCATTGTCAAAAAAAGAACAGCCATTAGTTACAAATACCCAGCTAATTTTTACTAGTGAGGCTTTTACTACTTGGACTCAAACAGCTACTGCTAACACATCTGCTCAGACCTATTCACTTTAACAAAACCTTTTGAGATTTATTCTTCACATATTGTTGCTAGTGACTATAACGTATCACTTTGTGGCACCTTTTGTGTTTCTGATTCAAGGAAATAAATTACATTTAGCATTTTTCCCCCTACCTTTAGCAAAAGGCCATTTGTTCAAAAATACAAGTGAGAGAAAAGATAGGAAGATAAATGTTTTCCATATTATTCAGAGCGCTTTCTATATGAAACAAAGAAATGCTTTAACAGAGTCAATATTCTTTAAGTGTTCCTTCAGCATACTATGTGTTATGATTCCAAACTTCTAGAACAAAGATATAAGTAGTTCATCATATCACCTGATAAGTCTACTGTCCAGTAACCTATGCTCAAAAGCAGTGCTAGTTAAACAAATAAAAAACCCTGTAGCATAAACAACAAAATCTGTATTCAATGACAGAAAACCAGTAAGCTTCAAAGTCATAAATATCATTGTCTTGGTTAGAATGAAAAAAGTTTAGAATTCATAATTCTATTTTGAACAGACATGGCAAGAAAAAGGAAGCACATGCATTTGAGCATCCAAGTAAAATTTGTATAGAATTTTACTGTTGTTTTCCTTCTTTTTTATGCAGGTACATACAGCAATTCTACCCAGAAAAAGATTTTAAGCCTCCCTCAAGCCCCACTATCTTATGTTTTATAGAAAGCAGAGGTTTTATCTTAATTTTATCAAATGCTATGGCAAGTTATGCTACTGCGATACAGGAATAATCACATCCTGCTGTCTGTTCCACATGCCTGTTGTATGCATTACGTATTCCACAATGAACCAAGCAGAAGTAACCACCTGTCCTTGCATCTCAGTCAGCAGTCTAACATCTCAGCTTAGACATATGATAAAAATGACTTTATATCAGTGCACCCAACTACCAACCTACCAGTAACTGCTGGAAGATCTTGAGAAACATAACAGTGGCAATGAATACAGATCTACTGCTCTTCTACTACAGTGCTTTACTGCAGCGTTGTTTCCCTAAACAGTTCTAGAAGCTTCTATAAATCCAAAGTAAATCCTTAAAAGCTAGCAAAGAATTAGTCTGAGGTATACCATAATTGACAAAGCAGAAGCCAACCAGTACATAGAATTTAACCAAAATACAAAGCAAGCCATCTTGATTTGTTCAACGTAGTTATTTGATGAATTCAGCTAAGATTTGAGTCATTTCTCAGAGGGCTAAAAAAAAAAAGGGGGGGGGCCAGAAAGAAATCTTGTTCATGTTTTCTCCATGTCTACTGTGAGACTGTTCTTGGTTGGGGATAGCTGTATTGCCAAACAGACACAAAAATGCCTTTGCTGGCTGCAACAGCATGAAGCAGAAGCAGTTCAAGTCAAGAAGAAAGTCGCTGAAAAGCAGCAACAAATAGAACACAGCAAGAAAAGCACGGAACAGACTCGTGCATCCTAGGAGACGCCCTGTTCGGAATCTGCAAATAAATTTATTTTTTCAGATCTGAGCAGCTCTTTATTTAAGAACTGGTAGCCAACATGCATTGATAAAAAGCATGCATCTCCACCTCCCTCTGCTGTCTAGACCACAGAAAACAACTAACTTCTATACTGTCAGCACAAGACATTCAGGAATAGTCTGTAGTTTCCAACCCTGTTTATGACTGAGAGATTAAATACAGATTTATGAGACAAACTATTTGAATGTTACATTATAAGTCTCAAAACTATATACTGAAAATGTTAAGTTAGAAGTAATGTTTGGGTTTCAGATTTTCTCTTCCCCCCCGCCCCTTTTCACTGCTTGTGTCACCTTAATGCAAGAGCAAGATAATTCAAAGACAATATGCAATCCTTAATAGATTAAGTATATTATTTTCTCTATCTAGCCTCATTTAATCCTATTTCGGGGATTCTTTTAATTCTTAAAAGTGGAGTGAACAAAGTAAACTGCTGCAAAGTCTCAAATCACTTAACTTGTTACACCTCACCTCCCATCTCAGAGGAGTTTATCTACTCTCCTCACAGTATAAAGTGCCAATTTAAAAAAAAATAGTAGTACATGAGCATATGAAATTTCTCAATCCTTAGCAGTCCTGAGATTACAGGCTCTTAAAGTCCAAGTTAAATCTGGGCTTTGGTTACCACGAGGACATAGAATTTACACATTTATTAAAAACAACCACCATTACCCTTATACCAGATTTCAACTGCATCACAACACAGCTGCATTTGTACTTCCAACCAAGGTACAGAATGCTTCAAAGAAAGTATGTTCCTTATGCTGAAGGAAGTGAATACAATAATCAATGTAACATCTATTTGAATGTAGTTGTAATAATAATGAGAAACAGATTATAGACAGAGAATTCTACTATATTAGCATGTATTCCTCAAAACAAGTTGAGGGTACATCTAGATCCTCCTTGTTGCTGGTGGCAGGATTCATTTCTTTTAGTTTGAAACTGAATTTGAAGCAGACAACTGGAGTTCCAGTGCAGTCAACAAGAAATGTAAATTTCTCCCTAGCATGTTCAGTCATTTGCTTATTTTAGGATGCAGATGTGATTCACTCCTACCTCTTCTCTTCCCACTCATTTGCTAGAACCAGGCCTCAATGAGATCAGAAGTCCACAGTGTCTTCTCTCCTAACTTTAGATGTCTACAGTGTGATCTACTGTTCTACATACACCTTAAGACAGGAAAGATAATACCAGAGTGGGCAGTTGCCATTAGACTAATACAACCTAGTATTGCTCAGCATAGCTTGAGCCCACATGTGCCAAGGGTTTTTTTGGGGTGGGGGCGTGTTCAGTGAAAAAAATCATCTTCAGACATTAGAACTTCATTTTTCCTATTTTTCAGTATCAATGAACACCAGCCAGTTTAGCTCAAACTATATGCCCCTTTTGCTCTATTCCCATCTATATCATAGCACAAAGAACTACATGGAAAAATCATCTTAACGATGTAAAAATACTTAAAGGCTCATGAACCAAAGATAAGCACACAGCTCCAGAGTAATTCACTACTTTCTGTACATACCATGCTGTAACGTAACACACGTGTCCTATATTGTTTTCTTGACAAATTTAATGTACAGTACTACTAGTTGCAACTCTGAGTAACAGCTCACTAAAAGCTATATATGATGTTTGCAACATTGGTAAAAAACGTAATGAGAATGACGTTCCTTCTTGCTTTGGTGCCAATTTACTGCTCAGCAGAAGACTAAAGAAGTAAAGACTTGTTTCTTCCTTTTTGTTTTGCACATTAGTCTTCTTCACACACATAAATTGCATCTAGCATAGATGTTTTTACAGAAACTTATCTATAGCTTCCATAGTTATTTATTCATGTACCGGGAGACATCCACCAGTTTCTTACAGATGCTATTTTCTTGGGACAATCAGACAGGCTATAAAACTTCAAAGTGAAGTAATATGCTATTAATTGATTAATTCCAATTGAGTTTTCAATGTCTAACTGCTCCAGTGTTTCTGCTGTTCTAACATTTTACACTAAAGGTCTTCACTTAAAAGTTGTGCATGGTAGTAGAATTTATAAAATTGATTTTGTAACACTCAAAATAATTCCACCATTTTACTATTAACTTTCTTATTAAATAATCGTTAACTTTGACTTAATACTATTAATAAGCTCCTAGTTCTACCCTGAAATATCACAGAACAGTTTACTCCAACAACTGCATAGCAGCATACTTACTTGTATATTGCTTTTCTCATCTTTAAACTGAGCCTAGCTATTTCAATATAGACAGCTAATCAAAGTTGAAGTAAGTCAGTCTGAATTATTTAGCAATAACACATATCTGATGTTAGAGTCTACAAATGCACCCAAAGGGATTCCACTTACTTACAAGAAAACACCTCAAGTCTATTTTGGGAAAGAAGCAATTGTAAAGGACAACTTCACACTAGATTACCTGCTTCTGAGGAAATGAAAATGCCTCCTTCCCAACTGTATTAAGGGCAACATGATGCTGGCCCTCCAAAATAAGCTGCTTGTTGTCTTCCACAACATATGCCTACGGAATATAATAAAGACATTAGCAGACTAGAAACTATCATAAGCTTCATAATACAGAGCTACTGACTTTCCCCCTAACTTAAGTGGAAGATGTTGTACCGTTCAAAACCTAAAGGCTAGCATGACATATATTTATTTTATGTGTACGCTTTTAATTTTGCAAGCACTGACAACTGCTGAAGTTTAGGCTGCCAATTTCCACTATTTAATATTTGCATTCTGGTAAATGAGATCCTCTTCTTCAAAGCAGACTGGGTCACTCTTACAGTTCCATGATAAAGCAAGCATTAACAAATCTCTTGGTTTAAGAATTCAGAATATTTTCTTTTAAGAGAACTTTTAAGAACTGGGTGCATTCAGAGTAATGTAAACCCACTTAAGCATACTTATTACAGTAACAGCTATTAAGACTGTCTTTGCTTCTTGACACCATTTTAGTTCATTTACCTGTTTTCAGAAAAAAATTTCATCCATAAATTTTGTATAAGTACACTTGAAAGTTCAGGATGCCATATTAAATTATTTTCTAACAGTCATATTTCACAGCCATATTACCACAAAGGCCACAACCATACATACCTTCCACAGTACAACAATGTTCAAATCAACTTCGCTGCATCTTTGTATCAATCTGACTGTCTCATCAAAAGATTGTTTCACAGCCCTTTGAGATGCGTGAGTATGAGATTGCACATGCGTTCTTTTAAATTCAGAGGATAAGCTTTGGAAAAAAAAGTCCGCACAAGGACTGGCTGAACTTATTATCTGCAAGGAAAAAAAGCAAGAAAGAGTACTCTCAGAACAGGATGCAAGCTGATACAAGTTACTCTAACAGAGCTCATCACTGTAGTATTTCAGTTCCGTTATCTTGCTTTGCTTCCCTTTGCAAACCTACAGGATGCCCCACGTCTTGGTTTCCATGCTTGCCCTGTTAGAGATCAGCCCTACCTAATGAGCTGTCTAAGGTAACACAGGGAAACAGAGCTATAGATTATTGGCCTAAAACTACAAACACCAAATGTGGAAATAAGGGCTTTGATTGTTACCACCAGACAGCCTACCGTCGTATCTCAGGTGTAGTGGAGAGAGCTGAAGTATCCAACTAACACACAAACTAACTGACATGCAAGACATTATTGCTTATTAGTATTTTCCTCAGGTTAGCTAGAATTATTTATCAAAGTTAGGAACATACATTTTGCTAGCAATAGCAAAGATAATAGATTGCACAGCATATTCCCCATGTATAAGTGGCACAGCCAGAAGTACTGTGCTGTTTGTCAAGTTTGTCATCATTCGCGCTGAGCTTTTCCAACACCAAAAGCTTGATAAGGAAGCAGTGGTTTTAAGACCAACAGCAATGATACTTGGAGACAGCAGGATAAGTAAGAAACTTTAGCTTCCTAACCCCTCCCTTTCAAAAATGCAAAGAGGGATCATCTACCTCAGATTTTTATTCCTAACTTCAATTTATATGCCTACAAAATGAAATGGCAGTGAGTTGGTTTTCTTTGGCTTCTAAAAGCTGGATACATATATGGAAAACGTACACTCAGCATAAAATAAGCAATCTGACATCCAGCTAACTGAATCCACCATGCTGATGTAGATTCCTGATCTGATGCAAGTGGCCTACTTTCCTCAGGTTTTGGAAAAGCATTCGCTGTACCAAGATCATTTGCTAAAAGGATTCTTCTTCAGACAATACCTGTATGCTTAAAAAGATTAAAAAGTCTAGAGTCAAACTCTAAGAAAAATGAAACAGACTCCTACATTAGTAGTTTTGCAATTCTGATACCTACATCCATTAGAGGTTTCCAGATTATTTTTAGAATAAGCTGTAATTAGAATTTTTAAACTTATCTTAGTAAAAATATAATTAAGAAAAACGATAGAACAAGAATGACATCCACAGATCTCTACTAGAAAACTAGAGGACTGATAAATATGCAAAAGAACTGCTCTGAAGAGCTGGAAAGGAAGGAAAAACATTAGCAAAAAAGTTAGCATCACAATGCGCTCCCAAAGTAGTTCAGCTGTGGAGTTGGGAACTTAAAATTCCAGACTATCCACTAGCCTGTGCTACCTTACCTTCTCTTTTTTAACAAAGACAGCTGACCTAGAAGACCAATAGTTTATGATGTGCAAAACTCAACTTCCCAACTATGAAAGCACTATTCCCATTTTTAAAATTTAAAAAAGGCTTTCACTGGGATACTTGCACATGACAGGGATACCTTGCACAAGACAAAATATGCAGTTGCACCAATTCACCTACCTGTTCATTTCCAAAGACAATGTCTGCAAATGTGTAATTTTCTAAGGGATAAAAAGAGAAGGCATTGTTTCAGCATCATGAGAAGTCACAACTTCAGCAAGCATCCAAATAGTATTTTCTTCAAAAAGTTACCACATTCAGGAGAGAACCCACCTTCTGAGTTTTTGCATCTGACTGCTTTAAAGCATAACTTCGCTCTCTCTCTGCTAGCAAGTTTAGTATCTGAAAGAAAAAGGTTGCAAAATTTTTTTCCCCCTCAACATAATCAGAGTCCTTCCTCATTAGCAAAAGTCAGCCTTTAAACTTCACAAATAAAAAAAACCACACTGATGATACTCAAGAAGCATAACTAATCAAGCAGAGCAACTGCATGACAGTAAAGATGATGAATTTTCTGTGACTGCATGGTAGTAAAGAAGATACATCTTCTGCTGACCCCTTCCATCTACTTCTAGAGCAGGAAGCGAGCCATAATACATAAAGGAGACAGAGAAAGAAGAAAGGAACAGAAGACAAAAGATTCAGTTTATCTGACTGGCTCACCCTCAATATTAATACAAGAGGAATACAGGTCTAGACTAATTTTTAAGTACATAAAATGTCAGCATACAAGTAAAGATAACATTTGTTAGATACAATAATAGCACTTTTTTTTTGCCTGGCATAGTTAGTCTTCTCAAAAATTAGCAACTTGTATTAGCTAAGGCAGGATACAGCCCTAGCAATTCTGGTATATTTCTAATAACTGAATAGAGCACTTGTCAAATATTCTATTCATCAGTTAAATTTAACACTGATATAATTAACTAAAAGTAAAGGAACACTGAAACATATTACTTGTGAGGCAAATTATCAGCCAACCCAGACATAGATTTCTCTACATCACAGAAATAATTTACCTGTAAGTTAAGCCCGTTTAAATTAATGAAGTCTGAAAGTTATCTGTCAATATACTTTTCTTGAAACACTAACAAAAGAAGGGCTGTAGTATGTTTCAAAGGGACATAAAGTTTTTAGAAATTAATTATTCTGAAAGCCAAATTCAACTCCTTGTAAGATTCTTTTAACTGTTCTTGTCAGGCAGAAGCTAGACTTGCCATCCTTTTGGTGATAAAGATACACACCTTTGTCTTCAGAGATGTTAACAGATTTTTGAAGCTTCCAGTGCTTGCTATTACTTGAAACTTGCACAATATGAAATTCTTTAACACCAGTCTCACTCTAAGGAAGAAACAAAAATTATGTCAAATAAGACCAATCATAATTATGATGTTGTACATCACATAGTAAGTGTTCATTGCAAAGTGGCACTGTTAGAATCTTAATTTAACTCATTATTCACACCATCCATAATACAGTACTAAGGAAAGACAAGAAGAGAATTAAGACCCACAGTAACGTAAAACAACAGTCCCAGCTCACAGCAACTTCCAATTCCAGTAAACAAAGCCACACAAAGAGGAAACAAAGATACCCCAGAAAAATACCTGCAAGCTAGTATTTTAGATTAAGACGACTATAATAAAACCTAGGCTTTTAACTCCAATGCAGAACACTGTCCACAAGGCCACTTAGTTTCTAAGATTATTTAGGAATATTGCTACGTCATATATCTCAGAAATCCAAGAAATTTTTTTTTTTTTTTACCGTATATACACACAATGAAAAGTAGCTTTTGGGGTTGGTTTCCCAAAGAGTGAGGTGGTAGTGGAAAATTAAGTCTCACACAATGTTATCTGTTAACTTGGTAAGTACTATATAAAACATTCCTTCCTCCTCAAAGGAGGAGTGGACAATATTCACTTTAGTAGCTGAAGAAAAAACAGAGCGTACGCACCTTTAAAACAAAATGACAAATCAGCTCAGTGATTCCACTACCAGCTAAGTGTCTAGGAATTCTATAAACAGAGGATTCAATTACCGTGCTTTGTGTTTGAAAAAATGGGAGCAGCTTTACCAAAAAATGAGTAAATTTAAATTAGCATGGTATGAAAAACTGAAATATTTTCACCTGCTTTGCTAAGTCCACAGACCACAACAGACATATCTATATTTGGATTTTATTTGCAAAAAAGTCTTTTAGGGTTTGGTAACAAATGTAAACACAGAAACTTCTGTCAAGCTGGAGCTTAAATTTTGACTTCACATTACTGCTAATTCTACCAGTGTTTTCACTGAAAGGTTGCATGGGGCACAGGTTGTCTCATTCAGAACTATCTTGAAAGTTGTGATCATCAAGAACATTCATGAATTTGGAATAAATCTTCCTAAAAGAAAAAAAAGACTCCGAACTACAGTACTGGAATTTGCTTAGGATAGAGATAGTTATAGCAGACTTCCAGAGAGTTAAGATATAACATAATGTTAGTACTCTTTCCAACAGTAACTGAAATGATTAAATATGCAAGGTTTAGTTAGTGTTTGCGAAGAAGTTGTAAAAAACCTTTTACTTAAGTCTTGGTTCTACTGGTGACACACATCTGCTGAGCTTTAGAACAGTATTATTATTAAAAATAACTTACAGTATTGATATTTTCTACATCCACAAACACCAACATATTGTCTCCTCTGCCTTCTTCATCTTCAAGTGCATTACTTCTGCAGACAGTAGCTCGAATATGCAGAGACCGGCTAGTACAAATAACTGCAGTGTGCCTTAATACTCTATGACTAGGAAGGAGTGGAAGGGAAGAAAAAAAAAAAAGAAAGAAGACATTCTGAACAACCAGGACTGCTGTCCAGAACCTGTCATCAAGAAGTTTAGCTTTTATGTTTGTCATTAATACTAAGGCCATTTGACAAATTATTACTTTCAACCACCAAAGAGACACTTTTCTCTTTAGCTTCTTATCAATACTATATTATTTTTAACAGTCATGCTGCATGGGTAGGTGCTGTTCAAACATGCAGTCCCTTAGCCAGTTTGAAATACTACAGGAAAAGGTTCATATAGTTACTGTGACGAAAAATACATCAGAAATATTTCTGATGTAAGACAACTGGCACAGCGAAAGCAAACAGGCATGTATTGGCACAGGCATGTCATTAAGCTATTTAATGCCACCACGTGCTTTGGCAAATAGAGTTTTTGAGTAAATAAACCATAAAAGGCCCACTAGTTAGTCACATCTCCTGCACAAACGTTTACTAAAAAGCATTTAGACAATATCACTGCATTCAACAAATTCCCCTGAACTGAGAATCTTGAAAGTTTACTTCTAGAACCATCACTCTGCCTTTTTCCAGGCATGCTCAACCTCCAGGCCAGCAAGCCCTTCGTAAAAGTTACCTTCCTGTTTTTCTAATGAGTAAACTTCCATTCTTGGACACCATCAAAACACGTGAGCTTTTCCCACATAGAAGCTTTGTGTTACCATAACTTCCACTTGGAAACATTAGAGGTATGTAAAAATTTGATATGCATTACCTACTAAATATGCCGAAACATCATGCAATACTTATTTTGGGAGGGGAAATCAGTGGTTTCCTAAACTCTACTTCAGTGTCACAAGCTACAGAATAAACTTAACAGTTTTGCAGTTAATCTGCAGACAGATATATAGATGTCTGTATAGCTTTCAAGTGACACAAATTAAATAATTTTTTGAAAATTTAAAAGCTATGCTCAGTCCACAAAGAGTACTGTTAAACAAGATCACATCTCTTAAGTTCCCCTGGAAACTTCAATACCATAGGGAACAAATATATTCCCCAAACAACCACCTTCCATCTCTGAAACACCTCACTTTGAATACTATGAACTCAGAGGAGAAATAAGTTCTGTTCTTAAAAAAAAAAGGAAGAAAAAATAACTACATCGTAGGGGGACAAATTCCCTATTCCTACAGACTAGCTTAAAGCCAAATGAAAAGTTAACTTTGGCATTTCAGAAGCTGCAGAAAAATCTAAACAAAAGGTGCATTGGCATGACTTAGTTTGATTTCAAGAATACACCACTGATCCACGCTCTAGACCATCTTCAACTTACTTGGCTTTGGTTTACATTACAGAGCAGTCTCACAGCACATGAGCTTGGTTTCTTTCTCAGAACCAGCCTGGAAAACAAGCTCCAGCCACAAGCAGACATTCAGTCCATGTGACTAGAGCTCATCTGAAGTAGCCCTGCTCCCCACCATCATTCTGAATATGTATAGTATAGAGACCAGGTGTGCTGGTTTTGGCTGGGATAGAGTTAGTTTTCTTCCTAGTAGCTAGTATGGGGCTATGTTTTGGATTTGTGCTGGAAACAGTGTTGATAACACAGGGATGTTTTCGTTACTGCTGAGCAGTGCTTACACAGAGTCAAGGCCTCTTCTGCTTCTCACCCCACCCCACCAGCAAGTAGGCTGGGGGTGCACAAGAAGCTGGGAGGGGACACAGCCGGGACAGCTGACCCCAACTGACCAAAGGGATATTCTATATCATATAATGTCATGCTCAGCACAAAGCTGGGGGAAGAAGGAAGGGGGGCGGGGGGGGAATGTTCAGAGTCATGGCATTTTAATCTTCCCAAGTAACCGTTACACATGATGGAGCCCTGTTTTCCTGGAGATGCCTGCCAATGGGAAGTAGCAAACGAATTCCTTTGCTTGTGTGTGCAGCTTTTGCTTTGCCTATTAAACTGTCCTTACCTCAACCCACAAGTTTTCTCTCTTTTACCCTTCAAGATTGTTCACTCCCCCCTGCCCTGTGGGATGGGGGAGACAAGCAGCTGTGTGGTGCTTAGTTGCCAGCTGGGATTAAACCACAACACCAGGTCCCCAGCCCTGATTACAGATCCACTCCTAGTCTGCACTGCTTCTTAAGGTGGGCAGAGACACATTCTCCAGACAAATCCAGCACACACAGCTCCATAATAAATTTCTCTCCCAGAAAATTAAATCATAACATTTATTAAGTCTGTGACCAGTATTCTTAGTGGGCTAAAAACTAAATCTAGATAAAGCCTGTTGCAACTTTTTCTCAGCTCTAGCTATGAGCTCTAACAGCCATAAGGTAGCAACGTAAGAACAGTATTTGCAGAAGAGTGCAAGAGAGGGGTAAAAAGAGACAGTTTTCATTTCTGAATTTGGCTGTTTGCTAGACTGCTACACTAAGGCTTCCTGAAGGCTGATCTCTTCACTTTCTGAACAAAGGCCTATTCACCCCAGAATCTTTGAAGAACAGGTTTCTCAAAAAAGTTCTCCCGAGCCTTGGACATGGGTGGGACTTGGGAATAAGTGACACAAGAAGTCAACTTGCTACCTTTCAAGTAAAGTTCAAAAGAAAGCACTATTTGTTAGCTTGTGGTGTCAAACTTGACTGTCCACTGTCTCAAGATGGTCCAAAAAGAAACTATACAACAGCATGCAAGTCAAACCTGGAATTTAATCCCTCCAAAGAGAATAAATTTTCATCATAATACAACTACTAACCACATTTTAACTAAGAACAAAATCTTTTGTTTTATAACATGCAGAAACAAATTAAATCATGATTTTCTTTCCCCTATGCCTCAGAAATATGTGCTTCCAGAGAAACTAAATACAAACAGAGTTTGTATTAACAGCATTCTATTAACACTCCTTCTGTTAAATTATATTAATAATTGCCACTTTGATGGCAGCAGTGTAGGCTATATAATGTCATATGGAAATTAGGTCATATAGTAGAAAAAAATTATTGCTTAGAATAGCAGATAACAGACCACTTTTACATGATCACAGCAATTGAGAGAAATTCAGTAAGATTTACATTTATGCTTACAATGTTTATGAAGTGTCTAATAAGTACGACAAAAAAGTAGATAAAAAACTTACCACATTTTTGAGTGTCTTTTAATACTTTCATAGTAAAACAAAAAGTTAATTTCATGAACACCTTCTTCATCTGGTCCCCGTAACCACATTGGCAGCTGCACTGAAGCCCCAGGAAGAAGAACAGCATCAGGAAGTGGGACATGTATTACTTCAGGCTGACCTCCTGTACCAACCCCAAAGTCTACAGAAGAAGCTGAAGATAGCAGTGCTGTACGCACAGAGGTAGGATCTGTCACAACAGTCTTGTAAGCACTACAGTTTTCAGAAGCTGAAGGACTTAGTGGCGTTAGAACAGCAGTATTTCCACCAAAAGTAAAAAATTCTGGATGCTTGGACACAACCTTCAGTGCGGTAAGCGGACACTTGCTTACATTCACAAATTCTACATATGCTTTTCTGATTTCTCCACAGAGAAGCCCTGTAGGAAAATTTATAAAGAACACCTGTATGGGAGAGAACAGGAGAAAAGAAAAACCTGAACATTAAGCCAAGTTTACAAATGCACATGAAAACAACCACCAACGTATTTAAACTATATTGCTCTCTACAGCTTCCTGAGGAGGGGAATGGGAGAGAGAGGTGCTGATCTCTTCTCCCTGGTAGCCAGTGACAGGACACATGGGAATGGTTCAAAGCTGCGCCAGGGGAGGTTCAGACTGGACATTAGGAAACATTTCTTTAGCAAGAGGGCAGTCAAACACGGGAACAGGCTTCCTAGAGAGGTGCCCCAAGCCTGTCAGTATTTAAGAGGCATTTGGACAACACCCTTAATAACATGCTTTAACTTTTGGTCAGCCCTGAATCAGTCAAGCAGTTGGACTAGATGATCGTTGTAGGTCCCTTCCAACTGAAATAGTCTATTCTATAGAGTGTTGTCACTAACCAGTTAGTCAGACCATTAATGACCCTAGTAAGGAAAACCACTATGTTTTAATTAACCAGCTTGAAGAACTATTCTAGAAGAATGGCAAACAAACACAAGAAAGCTTCTTTGCCTGTTCCCCCTAATCTTGAAATTTGGCTACAAAAGCTGTTGCCAACTAAAATTCTAAAGGGAATATAACAATTTCAGAATGATATTAATTTGGAGGCTTCAAGTTAAACCACAACAACTTGAAAAAAACCCCACACAAGTTTGGTACTGACAGATCAGAAATTTACTGGAAATATTTAGGCATTAACAAAGTCCAAGACTTCATTGTTCAAATTACATTTATAAGCTCTGGATTCAGCTGTTTGCTCAAAACTACCAATAGAAAGTAGCTACATACCTCCAACAAAGGCATTTCTTCTGTAATAATGGGATCTAAACGTCGATCAGGTCCATATTTAATAGATGTTTTTTCCTCTTTTGTGTTATTAAGTCGAGGCCCTTGGATTTCTAAATCTTGTCGTCCTCGCACAGATAACCCATTGGAGACAAACTTTCCTGAAACAATTTTTAACAAGATTTTTTTTTTTAAATAATTCCTAACTTTTTTCTGGTAAGTGATCCAAGGCTCCCTACCCAGTCTCAAAAGTTATTTTGGTTTTTCCATTATTGGGCACATGCAGCATTCATTGATTAAGCAGCATCACTGACAAAGAACTATTCAAAGCTTACTGTCACACATAACGCATTGCTATTGCAAGTTCAGACAGCCAGTCATCCGTTGTTGTGGACTTACTCTGCCCTTTAATAGTTTGACTACAATGCGGGGAGGGGGGCCATGGAGCATGAAGGTGATGTATTTATTTCCTTTCCCAGTTTCTGCCAAGCTAGAAAAGTCACCCAAAACATTTTTATTTCCTTCAGAGACAGGCCACCACTCAAAATATTTTTTTATTCCAAAGGTTCCAGTTCGTAGATAGCTAAACAAGCTTCATTATTTCTTTTAGACACTTTCAAACATGTGCTTTAATCCCCATTTCCTCCAACAACTAAATTTTCCCTGTGAGACAGTTTCAGATGAATGACTCAACAAAACATATCTAGTAGCATGCAATTAATAAGACATTTATATGTTAATATAAAGGAAAGAGAACCAAAATAAAGTCAAGATGCTAAAAAATTAATTATATCAGCCAAATTTAAATTTGGGAATCTATGCAAAGAACTTCAGTGCAACATGTAGACAAAAGCCGAAAGCTAACAAAGCAAAAAGACCCAGAAGAAAAATGAATGGCAAGAGAGTCAGTGAAAGTTATTATGGATTCATCATGGCATAGATGGAATGTTAAAAAAAAAAAAAAACAAAATTTAAACGGTTTCAGAATTTCCACAGATTTAAAAGGAACAGTAAGTATGGGTTTGGCAGAGGTTACTTCCCTTCTCATGGGATTCCTACAGGTGCCAATTCATTCTTTTCCCATTCTAGTTGTTTCCCTTGTTTCTACATCCTTACCTGAAGGAAGGCCTTGCATCATGATAGTCAAACATTAAACACTAGAATTTAGTTCTACTCTGCAGAAGCCATGCCTCCCCCTTCCAGAGACACACAACTTAAGGGAATAATACACTTACCTGTCTGTAATCCAATAGAAGGATCTATTCCATCTAATGTCACAGGACCCTGAACAGTGCCAAGATTATAAACGACTCCCAGAATATGTAGCTCCCCTGTTTGATGGGGAAAGAGCTTTAGTCTTGCCTGTGGAGATACGTTAAATTTTTGTTGTTGTTGCTACTAGAAAAAAGTATTATTACATTTAAATGTCCAATTGCTAAAGACACTCACAGCTACATTGACTTTATAGTCAATATTGTAGGCAGATGTAATTGCATGCAATAACTACAGGTCATTTACTGGATTCGGAATTTCATATATACAGAATTTACCAAACCAGTCCACAGCTGAGAGACACTTATTACATTAGAAAAGAATCCTAAATTGTAACAAAAATGAACTGTAACAGAGGCAGAATCACAGAATGGTTGAAGTTGGAAGAGACCTCTGGAGGTCATCTTGTCCAACTTGCCTGCTCAAGTAGGGCCACCTAGAGCCAGCTGCCCAGGACCATGTCCAAATGGCTTTTAATATCTCCAAGGATGGAGACTCTACAATCTCTCTGGGCAACCTGTGCCCAGTGCTCAGTCACCATCCCAGTAAAAAAAAAAAAGTGTTTCCTGATGTTCGTATGGAGCCTCCTGACTTTCAGTTTGTGCCCTCTGCCTCTTGTCCTGTCACATCATCCCTTCAGATATTTATACACACACTGATGAGATTCAGAAGTTCCGGTACTTCATATATCAGTAACGTCTTCTGTAAGTTTAGCATTAAGTTCAGATCATAACAAGTCTGAACTCCACCCTAAAGTTCAACACTGAAAAGACTATTTTTAAAACAAAGTATAGTACTTACCACTTTTGTCTCCTCACTATTAATTAAAAATTCTGCTATTGCTTCAGTTCCTATCATATCATCATCACATGTTCCCTGAAAAGAAGAAACAGCTTTTCAGATACTATTACTCCTAGGCAGAAAAAGTGCCATAAATATTACTTCCCACACATTTCCTAAAGTGTTCAAGGAAAAAAAAAAAGCATACAAATTTCAAACTGCAGACAGTTAGGACCAACAGGTGCTGTATACCCAGCTTCTCAGGCTTTCTGAATTAAAGCAGTAGCTAGAGAGCTCAGTAAACATTTACTTGAGAGAAATTTAAGATTTATCACTATAAATTGGAACCATTCCCTATCAATTTCACCAATACTCACAGAAATATTTATCATATCATTAAAGTAGCAGTTCAGACCACAACAGAAGGGAAAGCATATGGTAATCCTTAAGACTTCGTTGTGGTTTAACCCTGCAGGCAGCTAAAACACCACACAGCCATTTGCTCGCTCCCCCCCACCCCCAGTGGGATGGGGGAGAGAATTGGGGGGAAAAAAAGTAAGATTTGTGGGTTGAGATAAAAACAGTTTAATAGGACAGAAAAGGAAGGGAAAAGAATGATGATGATGATAACAATAATAATAATAACAATAACAATAATAATAATAATAATAATAATAATAAACAAAATAAGTGATGAACAATATAACTGCTCACCACCTGCCGACCGATGCCCAGCCAGTTCCTGAGCAGCGGTCGCCAGCCCCCGGCCAACTCCCCCCAGTTTATATGCTGAGCATGACGTCATATGGTATGGAATATCCCTTTGGCCAGTTTGGGTCAGCTGTCCTGGCTGTGCCCCCTCCCAGCTCCTTGTGCACCTCCAGCCTTCTCAGTCGGTAGAGTACGAGAAGCTGAAAAGTCCTTCACTAGTATAAGCACTACTTAGCAACAACTAAAACATCAGTGTGTTATCAACATTATTCTCATACTAAATCCGACACACAGCACTGTACCAGCTACTAGGAAGGAAATTAACTATCCCTGCCAAAACCAGGAGACTTATTTATATGAAACCATGTTCATAACTTTGGCAAACACTTACAGCACCTTTAGAGATCACTATGTTCCAAATGCTTTTGGCCAGGAAACCAAATTATTAGGGAATTTACTGTAATATTCAGTATTAGAACATATTAAAACCTTAAAAATATGAATGTGAGAACTGTCCTTCAGAGGGAGGTTTTGGCAGTATTAGTTGAAGTGTTAAAACAGTAGTAAGTAGTTCATCTAAAGTATTCAAAACATTAATTTTTAATACAATAAATTTTCATTTTTCTTCTAATTGAGATACCAAGATGTTCCTATGTCACACCAGCACAGTTTTTCAGAACACACATTTCACTACGTACAGTAGGTCGAGTAAGAAAAAGATATTTCATAACACACCTATTGACACTGCAAGTCATTTCTGCTGGTCAAGGCTAGTGACTCAAAATAGATGTACTATACATACAATGAAACGTTGGAAGTATTTTGCTTTGCATTAACCTTTACAATGCTCATTACAGTACGTTTCTTAACTTGGCTGCTTTGTGCCCTATGGATCTAGGAAAATCTAAACAATGCATAAAGAAATTCAGTAGCTACTTTTCTTTTTTAAATTTACACTTAAACCAGCTGTTTTCACACTACAGAATTTTGAAAACTTAAGTTAATATATACTCCATAACTGTAGCTGTTTGGTTTTGGTTGAAAAAGGATGAAGCTTTCCTTACCAGCTCTTTTGTTTCTCCATCATGCTTTGCATTGAAGTCTTTAGGTTGAAACTTCCACAGCAAGCAAAGGTCAGTCAAAAGAAGTGGAACTTTCAGAGGGTTTCGGAAGGACACTTCTACAGTTATTGGTTCTATTAAAGAAGTACAAGAAAATAATGCCAACAGGCTATCCCCACCACAATCTGAACATTTACCTAACTCAAAGCATTCTTGTGCAAACAACTTGCACAAGAACGCTGGTTTGGTTTAGATCTACAATAACACAGGAAATATTGTACAAATTTACCTAACACTTTGTTTCTGAAGTGTATAAATCTTAACTTTACCTTCTATCACAGCAAGCGGAAATCTGGAGTTATCTGAGTAGCGATTTAAACAGAACTGTGTTGGTTGAAAGTTTGAAGGTATTATTCCTTTATTTATGACAGAAACGACCTGCTCTTCAAGTTCCTTCCACTGTTGTGATGATTCCAAGTCATACTCCTGATCCAGACTTACATGCGTAGCTGCCTGCTTTTCACCTAGTATGAGTAAGGCAATCTTAGAAGATGAGAACAGTAGCATGCAACAGTTGCAACAGAGGGCTGCACTAGCAATTTGGTAAGTATTGTTAAAATATTTTAATTTCTCAGTCACTGTCATTTTTATGTTACAATTGATATAAGTCAGTGAATTGCAGGACAGTGAAATACACACATGGAAGACAATACTGAGGATAATTTGAGTGTACTTCTATTTACAAATTGTGGAATTCCAAAATTTTAGCATGCTACATGGTATACTCAGCTTACAGATTATTTTTACTTTATGACTGACTACAGCCCCACAGTACAGCCCTGGTTTATATAAGAATTTCCACTCAGCTTACTTTACATTCAGGAATCACAGTGTTTCAAACATTTCATCCAAGAGAAAGTTAACTGTAAAGCTAATTTCTAGCATTGGCACTAGCGTCTAGCATTTGCTAAAGCATTAATAATCTCTTTCATGAAGTTTGTTACAGACTTGCACTGAAGCTTTCCAGCTATGAAAAATAGTGGAAGTCAGCACATCTGCATAAGCGGATTTCATATTTACACAGGAAATCTGAAAACATCTAGCGCTTAGACACTAAGCTTAAGCTTTTCTTTTGAAATATTATTTAAGCAGTTACCTTGTCTCATTAGTATTACATAATGATAGGGTTTTTTTTAAAATGATACCAACTCTTGCATATATTTTGGTTCCATAAATAAGGAACTTCAATCTGTTTACATAAAATTTTCTAACCTTCTGCTGGTCTTCGATCATGCCCAAAGAAAACACGGGTTGCTGAGCTGTTAATATATGGTAAAGGAAGCTGTGGTAAGGGACCATCAGGTGATAGCTGGGTTACATTCTGGAGCAAAGGAGGAAAACAGTGTCATGCCATTATGCAAATACATGACGTCTATGCTGTACATTACCAATGACTGAATGATAAGAAAGCCCAGTTATAAGCACTCAGTGTTTGAACAGGTAGTATTTTTAAGATGGAATGAATCATTTTAATTAACTGTTTTGATAGTTTCTTCTACTTTGACAGTCTGAAGTAGTATTTTTTTCTTCAATAAGAGTTTAAAGTTCTGAAGTCTTTATGGAAAAAGGAGAATAATTATTTTAATCCAGCACTCTAATCAGTATTGTGGCGGCATGGCTGTTACAAGCTTTATTTGATGCAAAGCTTGACTCTCCAACTCAGAATTTGATAAACTATGTTCACTACACGACCACCGTTACACAAGACTCTCACCACAGCTGAGCTGTGGACTCAAACACCAGTCTCGAGTACGGTCTACCATAACTTAGCAAACACCACAGAAATTCTGTTTACAAGCTTTAAGAGACAGTAAGTAACTACATGGCTGGCTGCAAGTTGTGTGGTGATATTAGCACTAAACACGCCATAATGTACATGGTATACTACAATCCAGAATCACTCACGAACTTATAGCCAACTCGATGAGCCACTTGATCTATCAAAACCCATATTAAAGAATAAAATTCACTACAACATCGATGGGGATTACTTTATAGTACTAGAAAAGGTGATAGAGCTACCTAGTCTTTATTAAACATTTATTATCAAAAGCCTCAAAAATCATTATAAATTGATCAAAACAAAACAGATCTACTTCCTCTAAAAGAAACTGAACTATCACAAGCTGCAATTCAGCCATGATCCTCAAAAGGAAGAGTTCATTTTACTGTAATAAAAACACATATGAAGAGTCACACTAATACCCATCAGTGGAAGTACACTTAATACACACATGCAATGCAGCGTATTTGTTTTTTTGAAGCCTAACGTAAAAAATGAACACATCAACTAGATAAAAACACAACTCTAACAAAGCAGGTATGACAGAAAATCATTTAATGACTTAATAGAAAACTACTGGTAATAAAATTACTGATTACTCAAGGAATGAAGACAATGAAAAGTCATCTACCTTATAAACATAAAGATATTCTCTTAAAAAAGCTCCTTGCTGAGATGGAGGTTGTTTACTATCGTTGATCAAAATATGCCTGAAGGCAGACACAGCATTGTCAAGCTGATGAAGCGTAAAGGACTGGCGACCAATAGTGAAGTTAATATGGTCTTCTGCAAGAGACCAGCCTTTCCCTTTGTAAACCTGCATGGCTTGACAGTAGCAACGTAAGGCATGTTTTTTCTGCAAGAAAAAAACCAAACAAGTTAATTTCTCAAATAATCCCATTAACCACTCGTTGTAATTGTAATATTAGGAAGATTGAACAGTAAGTCAGAAAAGTTACTGAAGTTTTTACCACCCCCCCACTATGCTAATGGTAATGTTTGCAGAACTATACCTCATAGCATCTGGTCAACATTAATCTAAGCACAGAAGTGCTGGTTCCTACAGTACAGAGCCTAGCCTGCAGATTAAGTTCATGTTTTCAGAGACTAGTGTAACAGTAAGTTTAAAAAGCAAACAACAAGAGAAGTTTACTTTTAAAATAGCGTTCTGTGTTGCTTTAAGACTGACTGCTAAGGTCTGCAGAGCTCTACTGCCAAGCCTCAGGACATAAGCTAGATGTAACACATTACATTTCGCTTCTGTAACTGAACTTTCAGTGTGGCACTTCCAGTCAATTGTTGTTCAGTAGACACACTTGGGACAAAATCCATGCCAAGCAAACCAACAAAACACAGGCCTACAGTACATACAAGACAAAATTACCAATCGCATCAGCTATTGGGAGATAGATGCTCTGCTCCCAATCAGCTCCACAGTTCCTTTCCTGTACATACATCAGGACCTGGGCATTCAATCCCAAGTCTAGGTATTGAACATCTGCATAGGCATTCACTGAACAGGCAAGTCTCAGCTTCTAAAAAAAGGGAACAGCATTCCCTTATTTACAGCAGTAATAGGAAAAATCTAAGATATGTTCAAATTGGTATGGTGATGATAGCAGAGTACAAGCAGTAAATCCTTAACATCAGCAGATATTACTGACACTTTAAAATATGGTATCACAGTATGCAGCTGAGCAGCCTGGCTGACGTCTCTTCAGTAGCATTTAATATTTTGGTACCTCTAAGGATATGGGAAAAAAAGTAACCTACATTTACTCTAACACTGAAAAAGCATTCCTTGGAAACCAGAACCCCTACAAGAACTAGACACAAACGACAAGAGAGCTGTTACATGAAGACAAAGTCAAAGCTTTACAAAATGCATGCGCTTTTGCGGGCAGAGGAGTGAGATATAAGAGAATACATAAAAAACCTCTGATCAATAGCTCCCTGTCAGTATTGCATTGTCATCACAATAGACAGGCAAACTACTGCATGAAGAAAACCAAGGGGCAGGGGAGAATATTCCTACTACTCTTCACATCTGTGATTTTAAATACAGAAGCCAAGAATACAGCAATACTTTCTTTGGTCCTTACAGGTTGATAAAAATGAAATTGGGTGGGGTGAAAGAACATCCCCCCCAAGACCACAGGGCTTTGTTTCAAACAGAATTCTGATGTCTGGGTTCTCCCTTATTATTGATTTGCAATACAAATTTATTTCTATCACAGGTTTGCAGCTTATCGGTAAACTGAAATTGACTGTATTCAAGGACAGCCCCATAACTGAACTCCAGTGGCTAACCTCAGCAGGAATCAAGCACAAGCTATCTTTAGAGAGTTTATCCCACAACTGAGGCAGAAATAAAGCACACAAGTTATGTCCAACAAACTTTGAGTTTATTTACCACAGTTAGAGCTGCCTGCACAAGAATGCGAATGGAAGTAAAAACAATCTGATTTGTATTGGTTTAATTGCTACTTAAGTCTAAGCAGCCATAAAGAGATGCTTTAGTTTGTCTTGTAGTAACTGTTCACACACCTGCACCTCCATACTAAAAAGCATGTGGTTAAGGCACCACGAAAAAGAGATATCTAGATTTTGCTATTATTCTAATAAATTAAGAGTTTAACAAATCCCTAACTCCTGCAACTCACTATTATCTCAAGAGTAAAAATACTCCTTTACCCAAACAAAAAGCCTTGTATTTCACCATGTATAAAATTGAGACACAGAAGTGAAAACACACATCACTTAAGTTTCAAGTCAGTGATCTTCAGCATTACTTCAAACACAGAAGCAAAAGGCTAAGCTGATCAATGCAGAAGTCATTTTCAGAAGATCACAGAGCTGAATACTTCTGACTAACATAAAAGTGTCAGAAGCCAAGCATCTTTTCCCAGACTAATGTTCTTCATGAGTAAGTATCAAATACCAGGCATATTTTCCATGTGGAAAGGTAGTACTTACCTGGCCTGCTTTACTAAACCTATGGCCAGCCAGTATCATATGAAATGCAAACTTTCTAACCATGGGACTTTTCATGTTTATAAAGCAATGGGCTGCCTGCTCCAACAGAAGTGCACTGCGAAGATCTGAATCCTATTTAAAAGTAAAAAGGAGAATTAGCCTCGAAGTTGAATACAAACATAAAGGTAAGTGGCCTTGTTTTAATGCTAACAGGGACAATTAGCTGTAACAGTGCTGTGAAGTTGAAGACTTTTATATACAAACATTATATGTATATGTGTGCAAGAAAATAAGACTAGAAGTATTTTTCACTTTGTTATATGTAGTGTTCAATACCAAACATGCTGGTATTTTTTTCCAGTGGAGAGATTTGTATATCAACCTGTTTCAGTATGAGTGACAAAAATATTTTCCGCTTTTTCAGTTACTCACACTACTGTTTCTAACACTTACCATTACCTCTGAAGCACTCTGCTACCTTTTCCCCCTCCCTCCCCCTGCAGATATTAAGGCTAGAAACAAAAAAAAAAAAAAATAAGAGCTTTAACAGGATGAAGGAAAAATAGAGGGAGCAATGGAACTTAGTGAATTTGTATCACAAGAACCAGGATGATTTCTTAATAATGTACAATTTCTTATTATTACCCCCATCTCTTCTCATGTCAAGACACAGCTATATTACTTTAACCAATCAGAACAGAATCTACTTGATTTTACCACAATTGAGCTCCATGCTATTAGTGATGTCCAAGTATGTGTCTGGACTACAAATATACTCTGAGACACCTATATAGCATCCTATGAAGATTTTCATTGCAGCTGCCAAAAGGCACCACAAGCATACTACATATAATTTTAAGTTGTAAAATACTTGTGCAGACCCAACAGTATTTAAATTCCTTGCTTAAATAACTTACGCTGCTCATGGTAGCAAGCTTAAGTTGAAAGGACAAGAATGAAGCTACAAAGACACCTGAGAGAGAAACTTACAGGACTAAGCAAATTTATTCCATGCTTAATCTGTCCCAGGAAAAGTCTCAGAAGCATCACATTTAGTGCAGCTGGCTACAAAGCCAGAACTAACTGCCAGTTAGACTTTCCTCCGAGCTACATCGAAGATGCTATACTATTACTGGTATTACATTTGTTTCACTCCTTTACAAGCAAGACACTTTCTAGGCTGTTAGAAGCTAATTCCATGCTTAATTTCCACTAATTAATATTACAGAAGTGTTCAGACTAGCTTTCACTTACACAGTAAGGTTCTAATGATTCAGAACAGCTGAGCTACAGTAATGCCTTAGTTACTTAAACTACAGAGAACTTCTGATTATATGTGGGATAGTATCCATTATGGCTCTGGCAAGCCATGCTAATACTTTTAACCCATGAGTTCTTAAACTGGAAGTATGCCATACAAGAGCTAAGCGGATGTCAAAGAAAATTAGTTATGAAGCCAAAGATAACAAATGCATATTTAGCACATTTAAAGAACTCAAGCAAGTCACTTGACTAGAGATAGAGTAACAGTACTAGTTTTCTCACTTGCAGCGTAAACAGTTTTCTTCACCTCATGCTTTATACAGGCTCATTTGCTACCTTTAGCTAGAAAAATCATAGGACAAGAATTAGAATGTAACCTAGAAGTGCTTAGGTAAGTAAACAAACAGGGGGAGGGCAAGAGTGGAAAAAGCTACCAAGTGTTTTACCTCACTGGTTAAACGAATCAGAAGAGCAGCTGCCTCTGAATACTTGCTTTGACTTTTTAAGATTTCAGCACTAAGCAGCACACAGCGTTCAGCCAGAACCATGTTCCTAAAGCAAAAACATAAATGTATTAATAAATATTTATCAAAATAGACCACGGAAAACTTTTCACCTCAAATCTGACAAATTTTCTCCATATTGCATCAGACTGATGTTCTGTTTATCCTTCTTAAAGTAAAATATACAAAAGTTCATCCCCTACAAAACAACCACATACAGATTGACATGTTAAGTGTCCTACCCTACTATAACAGCAGCTTTTCGAAAGTCAAAGCTAGAGAGCATTTTTGAGGACAGTATTGTGTTTATATTAAAAATACCAACTAAAGTGATCCAACCAACTAAATGATTTGATAAACAAGAAGCCTAACAGCCAGAAACAAGTTGTGCTGGGTTGACCTTGGTGAGTACCAGGTGCCCACCAAGCTGCTCTATCAAACCCCCTCCTCAGCAAGCCAGAGGGAGAAAATTAGATTAAGAAGCTCATGTGCTGAGATAAGGACAGGGAGATCACTCACCAATTACAGTCACAGGCAAAAGAGACTTAGTTTGGGGAAGATTAAATTAATTTATTGCCAATTAACAACAGAAGAGGATAGCAATAAATAAAAACAAAACTAAAACACCTTCCCCCAACTCCTCCTCCTTCCCAGGCTCAACTTCACTCCCAACTCTGCTACCTCCTCCTCCCCCCAGGCAGGGCAGGGGGACAGTGAAAAGAAGTTGCAGTTGGTTCATAACATTTCATCTCTGCTGCTCCTTCCTCCTCACACTCTTCCCCTGCTCCAGCATGGGGTCCCTCCCACAAATACAGTTCTTCAAGAATTGCTCCAGCATGGGTCCTTTCCATGGGGTACAGTCCTTCAGGAACAGGCTGTTCTTCCAGCGTGGGTTCTCCACAGGCCACAGCTCCTGCCAGGAACCTATTCTGGCATAGGCTCTCCACAGGCTGCAGCTTCCTTCAGGGCACATCCACCTGCTCTGGCATTGGGTCCTCCACGGGCTGCAGTGTGGATCCCTGCTCCACTGTGGTCCTCCATGGGCTGCAGGGGGACAACCTGTTTCACCATGGTCTTCTCCTTGGGCTGCAGGGAAGCACCTCCTCCCCCTCCTTCCTCACTGACCTTCGTGTCTGCAGGGCTGTTTCTCTCATTTTCTCCTCTCACAGCTGCTGTGCAACTATTTTTACCCTTTCTTAAGTACGTTATCACAGAGCCACCACCAGCATTGCTGATAGGCTCAGTTTTGGGCAGCAGCAGGTCCATTTTGGAGCTGGGTGAAGACTGGCTCTATCTGACACGGGGGCGGCTCCTGCTGTCTTCTCACAGAAGCCATCCCTGCAGCCACCCCGCTACCAATATCTTACCAGGTAAATCCAATATACAAGTTTAATAAGCACTCTGTTAAGAATGCCATACATCCCCTTCCATGTTATTCTAGATAAACTAACATATCTTACTCTTTAAAAAGGTTACCATCATCCTGTGATCTTTTAGTCATCTGGCAGTATCACTGAGCAGGGGAAGAAAGTTAAGCCACTAGGTCTTTCAACTTTCACTGGATCAGTATGAAAGTAAACAACATACTTGCAGATATCTCGATAGGTCTGAATTGCTGTTTCCATATAATGAGCAGGATATGGTCTAGGAGCTCCAGGCTGAAGAAAAGCTGATACTGCTGCCATTTCCTACAAGAGAAATTCAGTACTGTCACTGTAGTTTTCTCAACAAACTGTAAGCCTCAAAAGGCCGAGGAACATGTTTCAACAGCTACTAGTTCAAGATCTTCATCTAATCAGTTACTGGCACGTAAAAGCGTACCCAACACGCTAACTGATAAAAGGTTTAATACAATAGCCTATTTATGGCTCTGCTTGTAATTAACCAGACAGCAGCAAGATAGTTATACACACTCACAGAAGTGTTTTCAGTTGATGGTACCCCCAACAGTACACAGAAGTATTGATTCAATACAGCTTTACAAGTCCAAGAGAATTTCCTATGGCAGGAACAATCTTTCTGATAAAGTAGCACTACCATCTATTTTAAGATGAGGACTGTTTTCTGAGTTTTGCTTAAATGAAGTTACATTCCCAGCTTCCCATGATACTCTAGTAAACACGCACTCTGAGATTTTACTTCTTTCCTTATGGGGTGAAAGATAGTATAGCAAAGTTTTTCTGCAGTAAGTAAAGACTAAGACTTGTAGGTTTCAAAACTCGTAATTAAGACCTCTACAAACCATTCATTAAGAAATTAAGGTAACTTTTCAGATTATCCAAATGCAGAGCAACTGTCTGTACTGCAAAAATACACATTTATGTAAAGGTTTTACATCAAGATGAGACAGTGTACGAGAATGCTTCCATAGCTCTACAAAGTAAAGTTTCAAATTTTATCAAGTTAACCAGACTAAAGTCTATAAAACACAGCTTCTAAAAATTGTTAGAACAAACTTATTTTTCCCAGTGTTCCCATTTATCATGTTGAAAATTATTTTAGTCACATCACCTTCAATCTCAAGAGAAATTAATGAATGAGTATGTGTTTACAGTGAAGTTCAGCAGTGACATACTCAAACTATATCCCCTCAAGAGTCTTAACAAAAAAAAGTACAATACCATATTTATAGTGACACAGTGTTGACTTCCTGGCAAATAAGCCTTTTGCCAAAGTCTAAAAGAGATACTATAAAGTTATTTCACACCTGTTTTTGAGTTATCAGACTATAAGTTCAAAGATCCATTTTGCTGGAGGTTGTATTCTAGGTATTCTCCTTTCCATATTTCACAGTTTAAGAATTAATTCTTCAGGTTTTTTTCACACCTTTATTCCCTTCATAAAACAGCAGCCAATAGATTTGAGAACACTTTAGGATTTGCTAAAGATATGCAGCAAATTTGGTAAGACCCTTATGAATTTGGAGGTGGAGGGAAGAGATTGCATTTTGTTACCTTCAGACAAATATTAGATTATTAGGAAAAGTTCACAGAATGTTTATGTTATGTGAAGTACCAACCAGTGCTCCAGCTGCATAAAGCATTGCCTGATCATTTAAGAAGTCTTTCTTTGCTGTATGGTAACAGCTATATGCAAGTTCATAGTGTTGCACCAAAAAGCACAAGTCTGCCATTTTCCGGATTTGAAGCTCTGGTGCTTCTGGTGGATACCTATAAATACAAATATTTAAATTCAAAGTCATAATTTTAATAACTAGAGCAAGACATGCTCTATAAAGTCGTCCCCTCTCATTGTAATTTCTATTCACAAAGTAGGAATAAAAACTGCATTGCTTCAGCCTTACCCAAAAAACAGCTAAGAAAAGTGAAGCTGCTTCCTTTCTGCCACATGTAACATGGTTTCACACCCTACTTCGCAATTAACAAGATCCACTGTTCCACACTCAAAGCAAGCATTCCTCTTAGCCAAGAAATACTGAAAAAATCTGCAGCTATCACCGAAACTGCTCAGTAAGATTAACTGTTAAAGCTAAACAGAGGTGCATGAGAAGGAAAAAAAGTAAGACTGACTATTCACCTAGCTGTAGTTATTTTTCCCCATTTCTCTTGAAAGGAAAAAATCCACTAAAAAACTAGGCCTTATGCCAAAACACTGGGCAAGTTCCTGTCCTCTGCAAGCATCAGTCTAACTTTGGGTTAGTCAAATACACTGCAGTGAAGAACAAATACATTTTCACAAACACTTGTTAGTCAAACTTTGTAGGAAGCAAACCATGCTTACAAGTTCAATACAGAAAGCTGATATTAACAACAAATTGATTATGAATCCAAAGACACACAACATACAAATTTAAAGCTGTATGTAAGTGTCAAGGACATTAACTTTGGCTAGGTAATGTCCAAGAACTATTTAGACTCCTGTGGTTAAGATAAGACAGTTGAAGAGAGTGCTTTTGGTGATTATACATGCTCATTCATAGAGGGAAATTACAAAGCATACAGAATGAATATTCTGGTAAAATTTAAAACCTGGTTTTAGTGTAAAATACAGGTACAAAAAGTATGAAATTCCCCTTAGAATCATAGAATCATTAAGGTTGGAAGAGACCTCTAAGATCATCGAGTCCAACCGTCAACCCAACACCACCACGCCCACTAAGCCATGTCCCTAAGCGCCTCATCTACACGTCTTTTAAATACCTCCAGGGATGGGGACTCAACCGCTTCCTGGGCAGCCTGGTCCAATGTTTAACCACTCTTTCAGTAAAGAAATTTCCTCATGTCCAATCTAAACCTCCCCTGGCGCAACTTGAGGCCTTAATGTAGCTCTCAAACGCACTTGCAAAAGCAATATACTTAACACTCAACTGCAGTAAATTACATAGTTACATAAACAAAAACACCTATACATGGGGTTTGGCTTAAATAAGAAGAGAAAAAGCTTGTACTAATTTAAAAAATCCCTTATGCCAGACTATAGCTTCTTTTTATTACTATGACTCTTAAAAATATATGTTCTTTGTAACTTCAAAAGCTTCACTGTAAATGTAGCAGGAAGATGACTCTAAACAGT
Source organism: Aptenodytes patagonicus (assembly GCF_965638725.1). Taxonomy (NCBI): domain Eukaryota; kingdom Metazoa; phylum Chordata; class Aves; order Sphenisciformes; family Spheniscidae; genus Aptenodytes; species Aptenodytes patagonicus. Next base: position 49,128,519 of record NC_134950.1, on the reverse strand, counting down.
TGCTTTTATCCCATTTTTCTTTAAGTTCTGCTACTCCTTTATTGTACACATTTAGGCATAGTACTTTTCATAATTTCTCCAATTAAAGTCTTTTACAATATTGCTGATTTAATTCACTTTGCAGAACACCATCAAATAAATACAGACTTTCCCTCCCCCCAAAAAAGAGGTACATTTTCAGTTTCGATCTAAAGGTAAGGACTGAAATTACTTACAGCAAACCAGAAGTATTCTTCAGTTCATTTATACTTTTCTCTGGAACCTTGCTGCCACTAAACCATTTCTTAGTAGCGGAAAACAGTGACCGACTCAGGCCTTTCCTGGATATTAACTGCAAAAAGACACTAAATTAGAGCACTACATTGCAAGAGATATACTAATGTAAGTTAAACTAATATAAAAACCCAAGCTTCATTAAGGCTTCCTAAATTCTGTTTTTTCCATAAAACAGAGAAAAATAAAAACAATAAAATAACCAAGAGCACACTCCTTTAGAATGAAACACTGACACTGAAGATAGAATAAATTTATGAATTGCAACTTCTATTTCAGACAGCTAAGGTTCACTATTGTTGCTGTAAACTGCAGACATCTAAACCTTAAGAACTGAAACATTTTATATAATCTGTTTGAAATCTAACAGAATATCTAGTTTCTGGTATTAGTCCAACCTAAAAGCTAGACTAAGTACATACTTCAAGAGAGAACATTCTCCCCATCATCACCCACATAAAGCATTACCACATTGCAAACATCGATTTCAAGTGTCAAGGGTACTAGTCATACCTGCAAGCAAGGTTACACAACTTTATTCTTTTAGATAATTTCCACTAACAAGGAAACTTCCACAGGGAATTACCGTTCCCAAGATCTAAGACAAACTATATCTCTTTTTAAAGATAATTCTAAAAGTTGTAACATCATGCTTTTCTTACCACAACTAGGAATGTCTTAGTACATTCCTAATGGTAAGGCTGTTTGCTAAACTTTTTGTAAGCACTTTTTTTGTTTCTTCATAAAACTTTCCAAGCGTAAACATGGTCAGTATATACAAACTCCCAAAAGTCAATACAGGGAGAGAGTGTTCCTTGCAGCATATGATACTTAGTATCAACCCCCCTCATACTTAAAACTATAACCTGAATGGACACTTCAATCAAAATACAGATTTCAGATGAACAGACTGATATTTGGGTCCAGGTCTAATGCTAGATACATTAGTACAATCAAATTACTGTAAGTCAATCCATCTCTCCAGCTATTTAAGACCTTATAAAAGTGAAACACTTACAAAAGAAAGGACCTTACTCTGATGGAAATAACTTTAATGCATGTCCTTGACTTAAAATGGGCATATTAACTATCACGCTTGCAAAAACTGCTGAGATACTCTTCTCTCAAACTAGGATTTTTTGGAACTGAATCAAAACAGAGTTGCATGATTTAGGGTTCCCATGCATTTCTCCCCCTGTCAAGAAGTAGCAAGTGAAGTATGCAGCTTTTTTGTAGACAATTATTGATGAAAATACATTTCTTAACTTTAGCTGTGTATTCTAAGGTTGAAACACAAAAAGTACATTTTGTTCCCCGTGCCAGAATCGTCCAGAGGCATAAAATATTAAGATTTTAGGAGCAAGGACAGATATCCCTGATAACAGTTCAGACAGGCTTTCACCAAGAAGTCACCTTGCACTGAAGCTCTGTTGATACAAATTGGTTTGTTTTTTTAAAAGACAAATTGAGCAAAAATGATAACTTCAGCTATTCCTCTTAAAATTTACTTACAGTTTTCAATAAGACCATTGAATCATTAGATGCAGAAGGAAGTAATAATTTCAAAACAGATTTTTGGATAACTGGATTTATACCCCAACTGTTTTTTCTTATTACGGCACAAAGTGTTTTTAAAAGTAAACTGACCTGATCATTAAGTTGCCGAATTGTCTTCTCTATATGTGGCAAAAGTCCCCTAAATGTGAATTCCTGTATGAACTGTCTAATTCGATCGTGATCTGTGAGTGTTAAACAAGCACCATGAGGTGTTCCAGAATTTGATTTCTTTGAGTCTTGCAATGATGCAGTAGCCTTCATGTAATCAGTGCTATCCAAACTGCCGCTGGGATGATCCAGTTGAAGGGGATGAGTCTTAAAGTTATTTGACAGGCCATCTATTGAAAGATTGAAACAAAACGCCCAGTAAGTATAAAGTTACTTAAACAATTTCGGGTTTAAATGTCATTTTTATTAACCTACTTTAAAGTTTTCCTTACTGAGAATTCTGTTAAGCAAAGCTATTCTACACTATAGATCAATGCTGAGCAGACAGCAGCAAAGCACTGCTCGAGTATTACATCACTCCTGAAATTCTTCAGAAAGCTCAGGGAATCTCAGGAACTACAAAATGGCTAAATATGTACAGGTTTGGTTCTCAACTACAGTGCAAAGAATCCCCAAGTATGTTGACTAGTATCAACAACATTGAAGGAAAACTATGAAAACATTAAAATCAAAGTCAAATATTCATGAAAAGTTGGAAACGCAGCAATTACTACAATGGCTCCATTGGATCCATTCACTCTTTTCTGTTTGTTTTAGGGTTAAAAAACCCAAACTCATTTTCCATGCCCTTCCAAGCAATCATGATGTAAAACAACCTCCTCCAAAGTCCTTAGTTCACTGAGAAGGGCTGCTGACCACTATTGCATCTAGCTATCCGAACTAGACCGAGACACTTTTGCTCTAAGAGTTCAATAGTTCTCTTATTTATTATTGCCTTTCTATGTAAGAAAATCAGCTTGCTTTATCTGGCCCTAGCTAGCACTGAGCAAAGCTGAGCTGTGAAAGCAAATCCTGAATGGATTTTACTCATGAAATATAAAGCTGGGTATGTAAAGTTCAAACAGCAGCTTGCAGACTACGTCCAGGCTGTAAGGCCCTAGAAAGCAGCTTTTTTAGGCAACTGCAGGCTCTCCTACATATGCTAGGTCTCCCCATGCCTTTCAAGTAAGGTCAGTCAGTGTGGGGTACCTCCACTTCTTCCCTATTTGATGATGCTTCTCATCTGAATCCTACACAGCTGCCTTAAAAAAATAAAAGGCCATGCATTAATTTGCACTCAATTTCGTTTACTGTCCTCCGCCATCCACGAGCTCAATTGCAAAGCAAGTTCTTCCAGCCCACTTACTGTGTAAGTCACTACTCTGTCATTTCCAGATTTAAAGCCAAAAATGAAGACAAAAAAGCCACTCAGCTTCCAAGCTACATCAGAGCACACTAACCAGAACTTTTATTGTGATGAAAATTAACCATTTAATCCTATGTTACTTTTTATTAATTGTCAGTTTGCGAACAATTACTTAATCTTACAAAAGATGAGCCCAATACATCAATAGCCATCTCATTAAAGATACATCTACCAGTTACCACCAATCCAGTAGATCAGCACCACAGCGTTTTTCTTTGTGGACACCAGGTTACGTTATCTTTGAGCATTTAGAAAATTATTACTTTGAATTCCCTAAGAAATCACTCAAGTGATTACTGTCCAAGACATGAGACAGCTGTATAAATGCTATCACATCAATGCTTTGATGGAAGTTATAAAAATACCTTTAATTTCACTGTCTAACCCATCTGATATCAAGTGATCAGTATTCTTGTTTGAAATGGCAGTATAAGGACAATCTTCGTAGCAATCCTGCCAGAAAAAAAAAAAAAAAAAGAAAAAAGTCAGAGTTTTAAGGATACTAAAGCACACACAAAAAAGTCAGTCAACAGTAGTTGTTAACTTTAATACCAGTTAACTGAATTATTAAGAAAGCATGTTTGTTCGTATATATTAATTTCTTAAGTAGTTTGTGAGGCTTTAAGAACCTGTCCTATTGTAAAGATGAAAGTCATATTCACCAAATGAAGCAAGTATCTTCTGGCTTGCTCAAATAGCTTCACTGTCAACTAAAGCAAGCAACTCCAACTCCTACACAGCAATGCTTACAGCAGTTAAAATATGCTTCCTAAAACAATTCCTGAACAAGCTCATACAAAAAAAGTCACTTATGTTGGACAGTTGACATGGGACAGAAAAAAGAAAGATCTAATTAGTTTACGGTGGAACATTACCTACTGGTCCTCTTAGCTTACAGAATATGAATGTTGCATAATGACTTTGCAGTGCCAGCTAGATCTGGTAAGGAACTATGATTCCACAAACGAGCCTTTTAATCAGATGCAGCTAAAACTGCAGGTCAGTCAAAAGCAAACTCAAGAAGGAATATTTTTTGGTCCTGAAGCCAAAAATACAGACATTCATGGCAAATTGAACTCAAGAGTCTGAGCTAACATACATTATCATTTGCTATCTTAGCAGACGACAGACCAGACCGGACTGCAAGAAGTTACCAGAAAAACCACACATACCCCCACAAAAACAACACACCCACACTGTTTAGTGAAGTACAGAAGACCTGGAAAAAAAACCCAAATTTTAAGAGTGAAGAAAATCAATCAAAATGAAGGTAGAAAGTTACTATCAATAGGACACTTCTGAGGTTACTTGCTCTTGTCAGTGCATAAAGCACAAGCCTCTTATTTTAGTGCTCCTGTCAGTCTATTTCAGACAGTCTAGTATTTCAGTGCTCCTTACTGTCAATTTAAGTAGCACAGAGGACAGTTCTTTGAGAGAGGACTCATCTTATGCCCTCACAAAAAGTCATAGCTATGCTAGAAGTATCTTGACTGCCTATTAGCCCATTCTGTAGAAACACATACATAATACTAAGGCAAAATTTAACACAACTAAATTGGGCTTTCATATGCACCTTATAAATTGTTTTTAGAATACTATAATACCTGGTTCTGGATAGTGTTTTTCTGAAGGTACTGACTCCAAGGATCTGGTATCTGTTCATCTGTTCCTCTATTAGACACCCGAGAATTTATTTTCAGCAAATAGCAACCCTGAGTTCCATACCTCTGCTTCATCTCTTCATAAATGGAGTCAGCTCTGAAAAAACAAAACAATATTTATCTTGCCTTGATATCAAACCAATTCTATTCTAAGCATGTACTGCAACAAGCTATTTTAGACTATTATCCATAGGGATTAAAAGGAAAATTCTCCTATTTTTAAAGCAGTCTTTTATGCAAGACTGAAACTGAGAATCTTTGCGAATTAGTTCAGCAAGCTAGCAAAGAAAGCATTTACCTCAAGAAGCTAGGACTGATTCTTTTCATTTTATATGAACACAAGAAGTAGATTTAAAAATAATACTTAAGGAAATCTGCCTTGATAATAGTCAGCATACTAGTTAGTGGATCCTGTTGTATGTCTAATCTCAATAGAATTTATGAACACAAACATTTCAGTGAAAGAGTTCATCTCAGTTCACTGCAGACAGAAGACCCACCTTTGTTCTTCTCCTGTGCTTACATCATGCAGTAACACATAGTATTTGAGCGTGTTTGGTATAAACCACTTGGGATATAAGTATTCACTACTATGCTGAATTCGATGTTGTTCTTGAGACAGCTTCAGAAATTGCTCCACAGGCTCTGTTTCACTAGAGGAAACTACAAGCATACCTAAATTCACGTTAAGGACATTTACTAAAAAAACCCAGGAACAACCACTGATCATATAATAAAAAAGGAAGTATATAAAATAAAATAGATGAGTACAAGGTGTAAGCCTGTAAAACACACTACCACAAAAGTATGTGCCATTAGAATTTGGCCCTAGTCTCAATAAAAAACACTACTTAAACGGTCAGTTAACTAACATCCGTAACATGAGATGAAACAGGAGTTTGCTCCAATTCTGACATTGAATCCAAGTTTAAGCCAATACATAATAGCTAATAGTTCATTTAAGATTTTAGATAGAGACCAACTGTTCACATATGAAACCTATAACTCAAATTCGCCCGCAGTGTACTTTAGTTTTCAACTTCCAAGGAGAATTGGGACTTCAAGGTATCACCTGAGCAACAATAATGGCCAGTATTCATAAACACAATGTCTTCTGAGTAAAAAGCAGAGGTGTTCAGATTTTTACCTCAATGCAACTACACAATCATTAATAAGGAACATCCTGCTCTGCTACATCTATTCACCAAGTCAGAGACATTAATTCAGAGAAGCCAGAAAGCAAGTTGTACTTTAAATATTATTAAAATTCAGAAGTCAAAGGCCAGAATCAATATTTTGCCAAGTTAATTCTGCACAAATGGTTCTCTCTAATGGCTACTAACATACCTGTTCCACCATACTGAAATTATAAAGTACAGTAAAGGGTTAGGAACAGAGGTGTTATGAAACCTGCAGCATTATAAGTATTGTAAAGCTAAACACCAGCTACATCATGAAACAGTGCATATTTTTGTTTTCCCTGTAGACAAGCAAATCAGGCCTAAGTTTTGGTAAAAAAAGTGAAAGCATTTAGGCATCTTTCCAGACTTCTTTTTGTCCAAAATAGCTCAAAGTTCACCAATTTTCCAAAACACCCTCCCCAACCTCCCCGCTCCATCTGCTAGAAAAAGCTATAAAAAGCAGCAGGTGCACCCCAAACACACAAGCCTCTGCTGTACATAAGGGACAGTCAACAGATACCTAAAGAGCTACAGCAGAAAGCATTTTAGGATGAGGAAATTTAGTTCACAAGTATTAGCTTAGAGTTCAGTTTGACACATAAACAAGTCTGGTTTAAAAAAAAAAAAGAAAAAAACTAACCACAAAGAAAACCCTGACCCCCTTATGAAATTAGTCTGTAGAGTTAGACATATTGAAAAAGATATATTTCAAATCATAATGGCAAAAAGTTATTGCAAAATTTCAAAGTCTCCTACGTTACATTTCTGCAGCCAGCTGTAACAGCCTTCACTAGAGAGGTCTGTAACACTCAAAGGATACATGCAACATAGTGGTTTAAGAATTCATGATCTGATGCAGGCATCGACTGAAGAAAACACTCCCTGTAAGACTCAAACCAAGGAGTAGTAGCTGGAATACACAATAAGATAGGACGAATTAGAATATTCGGCAAAACTTCTGTTTACTCATTTATGAAAAGGAACTATGAAAGACTACACCTAAAAGTGAAGCTGACAAGGTTTGCATGGGAGGGGAAAGAAGGAGGAACAGTCTAAGGAGAAAGCATCTAAAATACACACAAGTGGGAGAAACAGTAACACTTTGAACCAAATCCTGCGAAACTGAAGAGTATCTTAAGCACCAACTTCCTCAATATTGTAGGCTCACATGTATTCAGTCCTTGTTAGGGTAACTACTCCTTACCACCCCTTTAAACACACACACACTTTGTAAAGAAAAAACAAATAAAAATTCTTCTAACAGTCATTGAATTTGCCTCGGCTAGGGATGTAAGAATTGACCAAGAAGCAAAGTTAATCTTTTAGTATGCAGAGTAACTAAGGATTACCAAAACCCTAGCCTGCCAGTTTGTCTAAAGCTTTTTGCAAGTCTTGTGACTTGGCTTGACAGTAGTCCCCTTCCCCTGCTAAAATAAACAGTTCAGCTGTCAGCTGGCAAAGCAGAGATCCAAAAAGCTAAAAGCTCAGATCCCAGTTGTGCCATTAATGCCTTATAATGTTAACCTGCCATGTCCAAATGCCCTTTTTCCAACAAATCAAGGGAAACCAAGTACGTCTGGGACATCCAAAGAACATGTGAACATAAAAGTCTTGTCTGTTTCTTTCCACTCCAACTATCAGTCAAGCAATGAAGTATTATTTCTTCTTTCAAGCCTGTTTTATGCCATCTCAATTCTGCAACTCCTTCCCTTGAGTAGAAAAAAAGACCCCAGAGCAAAATCTGTCCGCTTCTAATAACCTGATTTCACACTTAAGTTAGCTGGAATCCAGTGTAAACTCACCTGCAAACTAGAAAACAATAACTAGTACAGAAAAAATGCATTAATAAGAAATCCTGAAGGTATTTATTTTCTTTATATGGCCCCAAGAAAACACATTCCTTGATTTAACTCACATAAGAATTTCTAATGCTTTGTAAACCTTCCCCCCCCCCCCCCCCAAAAAAAAACCACCTTGATTTCTCAGCTGACTTTAGGAAATCGAGTTTCATTTTTATGTTGGAATTATCTTCTAGTGCATTAAGTTAATACATTTTGTTTAATTCTACATTGTCAGGCCATCTTACATCAGCTTCATCGACACAGAAGACAGATAGAGTCACACTTCATAACTGAACTCAGTCTAGCAGTCAGTACATCTCAAGAAACAGATCAATAGGAGGCAAACTTTTTTGATTATAGCCTTTCTAGCAAACTGCTCTCTGAGCACCCATTTAGGGTATAAAAAGCTCTTGGCTTCACTAAGTCCTACATGTAAATATGCCAACTATTTAAATTAAGGAAAACACAGCTTGTTATTAAAAACAAACCATGAAAAAGTGACTCATATGCAAATTTTTCACAAGTATAACAAAGCCTTGTAGTAACTCAGGTTCATCCCTCTGCACAACCACAACATACGTTCACAGTATTCACTCAACAGCATTTACAGGGCTGTAACCATTTATAGTAGATACTTAAAATAATAAACATGCACCACATTCAAAACAAAAACAATATCTGAAAAAATTTTCACAGATGTAACATTTCATAACACATTATAGCAGTGCATAGCAACACTGTCATTTAGGTACACAGACCTGTATGTTTTGCATTTTTCCAGTAACATGTTTCCAGTGTACTAAAGCAGAACTGAAGTTTAGGCAAACTTGTTATTGTGGTCAGAAATTGTTAAGAAAACACACTGGTAATTAAAATTCATACATAACAGCTTAAGAATGACAAGTCTACTTCATGAAGTTTTGTACTTTTTAGCTGCCTGACTGACCAAGACGAATTTCACAGATATCGGTACTCTAGCACATTCAGAAAGGAAGCAGCACCTGAACAGACACTATTGAAAAGATAGCTATTACTAACCAAAGGCATAAACTTTGTTAATATCGAAAACTGAAAAACATCAAAATCTGGCTCTTATAGACCACAACACAGAGCTTCACTGTAAGTTGAGAGGTCAATAACCAATGCATTTTGGTAGAAATAAGTCTTATAAACTAGGTGAAAATGTATTAGAAAGCTTTTTTTTTTGCCTTTTTTTTTTTTTGAGAGTCATACTCCAGAAAGAATGTCACTATAGCAGAGGCATATGTGCTTTAAGCACAGTCAGCACTTCAGTTCCAGTTTGAAAAGCGCTACTATCCCCTGAGAAGGAAGTTCTAGAGAGAAGCAGAAAGTATTTACATTTGAAATACAGAACAGTGACAGTACACAGTTTCATAGGATCAAACAAAACAGTGCTTTTAGAGCATCAGGTCACTTCCCACCACCACTCTGCACTTATTGACTGTATGGAAAGACCAAACGATTTGATTAACAGGAGTAGAAATGTGACTAAAAGAAAAATTAAAGAACCATCACCAACAATTTTTCATTTAGGGGGAAAAAAATGGAGGAACACACATCTACGCCAAGAAAAGTGCTAAACAGTTGTAGCAGATGGTAAGGAAAGGTGGATGGGGCACATGGAAAAGGAATAAAGGGCAATTTGGCAAATTGGCACCAACCACGAAAAATACCTGAATAAAACGTGGATGTGTTCAGTTCCATCAGTGTCTCTTTCCAATTACTGTACCAAGGAACACTAGCTTTAACTGAGCGATCTGATAGAAAAAACATGATATTATTATACTAAAAAGGGTCAGGTGCAAACACACTATTGGCTTTTACGCTCTGGTACCATGAAGTAGAAAATCCATACCATGGAGGCCCATCAGGGACTGAAGACATTTGATTCCAGCTAACCTTAATCATGAACACTTCAGGCTCCTCAACCTTTGACAGTGTACTTTAATAGAATTCAATATTAATTTCTAGTTCAGCCCAAATTCTGGGCTTGAATAAAAATGGAAATTTATGAAGTAGTAAAGAATTAAGTTATATTTAGATATTATTTCTATTTTTCTACTTGGAAGATACTATAAATGTAAGACACTGATTTCTGAGATTTCTCAGCCTGTAGTACTACAGTTAAAGTAACAAGATGTTAGCTGCTGAAAGTGGTTGCTCCAACATTCTCCTTTATCTCCATCATATCCCTGCATTGCTGCATACCAGCATTAGCATCATGCAGCCCTGAACAAACATAGCCAGGAAAGTGATCCAGCTGAAAACTTATTGGAGAGAAGAAAAAAAATTTAAGTCTTTGGTGGGATCACTTTTCTTCACTCTCCACATGCACTAGTACATGGGAGAAGCAGGCACGGCTGAACCTAAGCACCCTTTCAGCAATCAACCAGGTCTCTCAGTACAAGCTTACGGAAATATGAGACTATTAAACAACAAGCATAACAGAGAAGGATTACAAACAATTAAACCAATTCACCACAGCAGTTCCAAAACTTTTCTAAAAAAAAGAGCAGGATCATGATCCCAGTGCCGGAAACACTCATACGTGAGCTTCTTAAACAATGTTTGTGTCTTCCTTCAAAACAGACTGCATTTGAACATCATTAAAGATTAAGGAAATATGTTTTAATATTGCTATCCTAGAAAACTAATTCACCAAAAGAAAAAGAGCAAATTAAAGAACAGATCAGAGTATTTCACATTTCCATGCCAAAAGATTACGTTTTGTTGCCAGGAATGAATACTTCCATTGGTTTTCAATAAAATGCTCTAACAAAGTTGAAAAAAAGTAAGTTTCTTAGTAAATACTCAGTTTTCTAAGTAGAAAAGGAACCTGACAAGCTAGGGACTTCCTCACATCCTCCTACAATGTAATGGGATCCAAGTTTCATCAAGAACACTGTGCCAGTATTTTGTGCTAAAGCCCTAAAACGGGGTACCACAAAACTACAAAGTTGTTACATGATTTTGTCCTTTTGTATGATCTTAAACAGCTTATACATCTCTCCTTCTGTCAAATAAGCATATAGCCAGTCTGAATGGAAATAAGAACCTGATCACTGAGAGATAGAAGATAGTCAAGTATGACAATTTGTACATCTGAGGCTCCAGCAGCAAATAAGGAAAACAAAAGGAGAGTTATTTGCTTCTACAAAGCATGGCTTGATATAGCCACTATTTTTCTTCCCTTCTTCCAATACCTCACTTCTAAATTGAGATCATTAGAAATGTTACAGAAAAGTCTCTTTACTGAAACCATTCTGCTTTCTTAGGGTCTTCCAAGCTCTCGAATCGAAGCAGACTTTCCGTCCAAAGAAATTTCACAAAAAATGGCAATTCACCAACTTCAGATAAATGAGGACATGAAGACTGAAAAAGGGTACAGTTTCCAGTAACTCTCAAAAATTAGAATTTCCAGGCTCAAGTCTTTTCCTTTACTATCAATATTTCACATTGAGGATGTGGCTTGTAAATTAGGTATCAAAGATGTAGAATTATGCAATTTTTCATCATCAACGTAAAAAAAATCAACATACTATGACATCGGTTACTAATCCTTGTGAAGTTTTGACAGTCTTTTGCTATAGCAGAGCGAAACTCCTCACTGCATGCTGAACTTTAAGTACAATAAATTACTCATGTTTAAATAGGGCAATGCATACATGCCTTGAATTAAGTATGTACTCAAAGGCTTTAATGGATTAGGGTCTTAATTGGGAGGAACTTAATCTTCTCAGCTCTCAAGATCAGGTCTCATTTAGTATTATACACAATGCCTTATCCCTTGGAGATCTGAAAAAAACATTTTTAGAATGTTCTAGCCATTTTGACAGTGAAATATGAAGCACTGAGTTTCATGGCAAAAAACCCAAGACAAGGAATCACACACCTTTCCTCCAAACCTTTCTTCCTTAAACTTTTTGAGAACTTTATGAACTCTATGCATTAAGCAATAAGTAAAAAGAAAAACAAAAGAAGCCAGGACAAGAAGCTTCAACATAAAGCTGTACATTAGTAACAACATTATAAATAAGTTCTGATATTTATTCAACCAAGTGTAACAAGTCAGTATATCAGTTTTGTAACAAGAAAACCTCTCTCATCTGATGAGCTATTAACACAACCAAAGCATGAGTATTTTCTACATTAAAATAATATGATGATTTAACACAAGTTCAGAAGAATTACAACATTAGGAAACATTAAATTAAGAATTATTAATTAAGTTCAACCACTCTTTTAGCATTATATAATACCAAAACTATTTGATAACTCTGAAGTTTCAGTAAAAACAATGACTCAAAACTGATCAACTCTTTAATAGATGCCATGAAGTTGAAATCAAGGTTAGAAACCTTACAGTAAATTCCAGTTTAAGTTCCAAAAAATGCAATATCATTACATACCACTAATGTTGAGATCATAATCTCCAGCTGTGATCACATTAGCTACTAGTCCTTCAGCAGGCTGACTGACAGACACAACATCATTCAAAAGTTTTCGAATGGCACCGGGCTGAGGTGGGTGAGTAATAATGTTGTTGACAGCAATCTTCAAATTTTTAATTATGTGAAGCTGATTATTAGGGTCTCTCATGTGAACTAAAAAAGAAAAAAATAGGCTTTGTTGAGGAGTACAATGAGTTAAAATAGTTACCATAAATTAGTATTTCTCCACCAGAGTTTTCTTTAAAGATTACTTTCTTCAGTAAACCCCTCCATCATCAAATTTCAGATCACAGTCCATAATACTCAAGTATCAAAAATGAAGTAATTTTTCATTCCTGCCTTCCCCCCACCCCGTGTTCAATATCAGGCTCATCTAGGCAGACTGATGAAAATGTAGCATAGGATCTTAACTTACAAGAATATCCACTCAGAGTAACAAAGTACTGAAAATCCATGCCCTACACTGCTGCACTCCCTTCCTTGTGGAACGTGCTCAACCGACAAAGAAAGCCTAGAGTAACCACATATGGATTTCACATAACATCTCATGTTCCAAGGAGTCACCAGTTTCCAAGAAAACCCCAGTACACAATAACAGCATTCAAGAAACTTGACAGAAATAGCATAGTATTAGTTCATCCAAAATGAACATATCCTTTCATTTCTAATTCTACAGTTCTTAATACTAATCTTAAGTTGGTTTGGTTGGGGGGTTTTTTGGTGTGTGGGGTTTTTTTTGTTTTTTTTTAAAGAAATGCTTTTAGAACTCCCCTGTTCTCCAAACAGCATCACACAACTGATTTATCTTAAAAGAACGTTATTGAAGTTACATTTCTTGTGTGACAAACTTCTGGTTAAAATTAATCAATTAAAAATAAAGTCAATGTGAGTAACATCAGCACTCCTGATTCACCTTTAAATGCTTGTTTAAAAAAATCAGAAGAAGTCTTATGAGTATTAAATATTGATTTCAGAATTGTGCATGAGAGTTTTGCTTGACAAATACTGGATTATTGCATGCAACCTCAAAAAAACCTAACAATGCAGTGAAAGTGTCCATGGACCTAGCATTTATGACAGAACTACAAACAGCTGGCAAGCATGTAAGCTGTTGGTGTGGAGAGGTTGCTTATTTAGAAAAAGTGAAGTAGACTGTTACCAATGAAAATAATACTCCAAAAAAGAAACATTCATTATTAAAATGAGCCTTTAAAAGGGTGATACCAGCCTTATGTTATTAGCACACAGTAACTTATGCTGTTTTGTCTTTGTTACTTATCCAAAAAATATTTTCCTCCCATTAAGACCAACTTCTCCAAGAAAGCCGTCAGACGGAAAACACCACCAAAGAGTCCCAAGCCCATGCAAAGGGATCAATACCAAGCCAAAAGGACAAGGCAGCAAAGTCCAGCAAGATGATTAATGAACAATGGTATTTAACTGAAAGTTAAAGTTGAAATTCCGTATAACCGTGACAGCTATACGTAGGGTGCCTTTATTTTCTATATGTTTAAAAAAAAATATCATCACAGGCAAATTTCACTTTTTTCTTTAATGATATGTGATTGCTTTTATTCCTTAAGTCCCTGCTTTTTTTTGTTTGTTTGTTTTGGTGGTTCTGTTTTTCAAAAAAGTCTCTCCTGAAAAGAAAAGAAATTATTAAATCACGAGAAAATTAAGGGGGGGTGTTTGGGTTTTGTGGTTTGTTGGGGGGGGGTCGGGTTTGTGGGGTTTTTTGGTTGGTTGTTTTGTTGTGGTTTTTTGTTTTTGTTTGTTTGGGGTTTGGGTTTTTTGGGGTTTTGGGGGGATTTTTGGTTTTTTTGTTTTTTCACACTTATGTGTACTGGCCCACCTTTCTACTTAAGGTCTAGCTCTGTAATCTTTTCACTAAAATTTGATTGGGCTGCAATCTCTTTTGTATCTTAGAAAGTTACATTTTACCATAAGCAGTAATTTGAGCTTTGCATGACTCCTAAAGTACAGAGTTCCCTTTGCAGAATCTTTGTGAAACTTGCTCCCTCGAGCCATCTGTTTTTAAAAAAGCATTCATGACATTTTCAACAGACAGTACAATTCTGGGTCTGCTCTGATTTTTCATGCCATTTTCCCTATTCCAAACCACAAGCACCACCGAGCAAGCCAGACTAAGTGCAGGCAGGACACATTGAGTATGGCACCTGGTGCTACCACGTGTCCCACAGTACAGCCCTTAACTCCTTTGCATTTTATTTTCACAAATCACTGTATAGCATATAAAGGGCAGCACAAAGGAAAATTCTTGTTCTCCTCCTCGTCTTGCAACTAACCACAAAATTCACACTGTGAAGGTCTGAAGCTGAGCCTTTGGTCCCCCCCAGCCTGGAGAGCACTCCACACCTTTTCCACAAGCCTTTTCAGAAGTAACAACTACGCAGCCTGAGCCAGATCACACTAGATGTGTTTACAGTCCATCTTAGCTGTTAAAGCAGATTTCTATCGCAGTTCAAGTCTGGACTGGCATGGTTCTACCCTCCTCAGTCACACATTCACTCCCAACCTTTAGCCGTCACTGAAGCTCATGGGAAACACAGTGAAGCAGTTCAGAGAATTGATCCTGCCCAAAACGACCTAAAAGTCTGTGGGTTTTTTCAGCTGCAAGTTTCAGATTGAACTGGTTCATCATAAGGCTGTATCAACACAGAGGAGGGCAACTGTGCTGCCTAAACTTAATCCATCCAGTTCAGCATTTCTATCAGAAAGCTGAAGGGGGGGAATTTTCTTCCCCCCCCCATCTTATCATATAGGTACATTATCAACCCTACTGCCACATGATTACTGAAAAGATCAAATGTAAAGGAAGGGGGAGGGACAAACAACTCAGAAACCAGTTTGCCTTTACCAGTGCAGCTCTAACACTAAAACACATCCTTGGTGTCTCTCCTAAAATATAATAGCCATAATAATGAAGAGCAAACACATTTCCACACAGGACGCAGATGACATTTCTGGCATATGTGCAATGCTAAGGACTGACATAAAGGACATACTTGGAACCCCACAAAGCTCTTGCCTTAATCCCTAATAAAAAATTTCTACTGTTATACATTTCTCTCAAGTGTTCACAAGATCATTTCAGAAAGTATTTTGCCAAAAGTGGGAGTAGTAACATATTAGGACAAGATCTTTCTCATCAGAAGTTAAAAATATTCAGATGTTGACTAAAATACTCATGAACAAGGAATTCCTAACATCAAACTAAGCTCAAATAAACACAGTGTTCCCATTATACCTCCTTACTTCCAGCACATATTTAAGGCTTAGAATCAGATACAGTTATCAGAAGCTCCCCCCCCTTTTTTTTTAAAGACATAAACCACTTTGGTTTAAGAGTAACCAAGGCTATCTTAAAGTGACACTTGCTAGTTGAAGTGTACACTGTAATTCTCCCTCCCAGCAAGACAGTATCAGTTCAGATAGCATTTTTAAAGATTCTTAAAAATGGGATGCTATTTTAAAGAAAACCTACCCATACAATATATACATTTGTTAAATTAAGCATCAATTGTTACTAACAAACACAATAATTAAGAAAGACTGCCACTTGGAGAATAAATGTGAAGGTATAAAATCCACAATATACTTTTGGTTTCCTTTATCATAGAAAAATGGGAGTTTGGGGGAGGGTTTTGTTTTTGTTTTCCTCTAAAGTGAAGACTTACTGGGACAGTAAAGTTGTTCTCTCACTTTTTTAACCATTTCTCCTTCAGTAAAAGTGGCTTACTTATGAAAGTCAAGAAGCTAAAAATTACAGTACGGAGCACTTTGAACCTATGCTCAGGATTTCCTACATCACAATTTGCTCTACTGCAAGGATATTTTTGGCTACACCAACTTTAGCAAGTCGCTGATACGCAGAAGCTGAGTAGATTAATACTGATTATGCAGAGCCCCCCCCCACCTACATTATGTATGTTTGTGGGGTTCTACTTGAAATTCGATATAATCTGTTCTCCTTGGACTGAGCAACCACAAGAAGCATGTGGTTTAACACTACCTGAAGAATCAAGCAGTGGTCTGGGCCTGCACATCTCTGTTAACGTGTGAAGGACGATTGATACATGCACAGTAGAAAGCTCAGCTTAGCTTCTGTGTATCAGAACTGTTTTGCACATAAATCAGGATATTCATTTCATAACCGCACTGCTTCTCTAAGCAAGAACGCTGATGAACATGCACCCTTCAGCAGGCTCATAAGCTATACAAAACATAAACTTCAGAGAAAAATCTGTATTTAACAGATTTGCAGTGGCAAACCAGTGACTAAGCTCTTCAAATTATAGAAGGGTTCAGGAAGTAATGCATGTACTTTGAAGTTTTGCACAAGTACAAGGGACAGCTTATTTCTAAAGAGATTAAATACTAAATCAACCCAATTTTACATTACAAATCCAATGAAATAGCCACCAAGTAAAGACAGGAGTATTAATAAAAAAAAAGGACAGCATTTCACACTCCCTTAAGAAAAACGGTGCTTAAAAGTAAAGACATCAAAACAATCATAAGCAGTGAAACACACAGTTGTGGAGTCATGTGCACACATTCTGCTGTACCATGATCAGATCGTTAATCATGCCTCTCTTCCTCTTAATTGGACATGAAAAGGATCATGGAAAAGTTTTACTCCTACGGCTGATCAAACCTATTAAGGTAGAGCAATTTAAGAACTTCTTCTATGTTTCCAGATCTTGTGCACAGGATACAGTTAACAGTGTCACTATGCAACAGTGTTTGTGCAGACTCCAACAAGCATGTTTCCCTGTCAGTGCTCCACAAATTCTGGAGCTAGAGAAATTGCTTACCATTATACAAACTCACGAGAAATTTTATTGCACTGAACTACTCTTCTGCCTGAAGAAAATGCCTAGTAGTGCTTTCCCTACCCTTACGCACACTGGCTTTCACCACAAGAAGTTACATATAGCATGCAACATTTTTTCTACAAAGCTAGAAGAGGAAGTCACACTTGGAGTGAAGAACTGCAGTCAGGTTTGCAGCCTGTTGAATCAGAATACACAGAGACTAGTGCAGCAACAAAACCCACTGTTATCAAGCTTCAGCTTCGTGGCTCTCTGACCCTCGGGTCAGGTTTTGAACAGGATGGTTCGGACTGTCAAAGTTAGGCAGCCTACACAGAACAGCAAGGATGCCTCTTCTCAAAGATTCATCACAATGGCCACAGCTACAAAATTAGGAAATTAAAACTGTATCATGGGGATTTAGATGCCATTCATGAGAGCGTTCATTTATACTATTACATGACAGAGCTTGCAGAAGACCAGTTACAGAAACATCAAAAATTACTACGAAATTATGAAAATCAAAGAGTGGAGCTTTCCTTTCCACGTTTTTAGAAGAATACAGAAATTGAGTCAGCATCAGTCTCTCAAGTAATAAGCTCAAAGTCTTACATTATATCAAGGGAGGGAATCTAATCTTTAGCCATAACTAACTCCTTTATTAAAAGAGGGTGAAGACTAGTTTGGTTTATAAGCGTCGACATAGTATTGAGGGTCTGCATTTACACAGTGAACACAGGATGATTCAGGTTTGCAAGTTCCTTAACTGTTAGAATAGTTGGAACAAAAAAGTTACAATTAAGCAACAACAGAATTAAGTATTCTTCGGAGTGAATGCTTCATTTTGAATAGTCTGCATGGTTGTGTTTGCTAGATGCATTTTGAAAGCTTTTCACCAAAGAACCTAAAAAGATATTTAAGTAACTTCAGAACTCCAAGGATATGAGCTTCTGCATTTATTATTTTTATCTCTGCTGCACTGAGTGTTCCTAAACAAAGGGAAAAACATTTATAAACAAGTTATGGTTAATAAGTTGTTAAGACTTGCCACAGAATTAAGGCAGATTTTAACATATACTAGCTTTTAAGTTGGTGCTATTTTTTTTAAATAGCAATGCAAAAAAATCTAACTCAAGTGACAGTACAAGCTTCATTTTCTTGCACTGTTTCCTCAACACATGACATGAAGAGACTGAAGTCTGAGCTAAGTGTCTGTCAGAAACCAAATCTGACAAGTGTCACTGCACTGCTATTCTGACAAGCAGTTCTATTCCAACTGCTGTCCTGCATACTATTCTGATGAGCAGTGGCTTGAAAAGAATAGCTTAGTTAAATTAAAAAAAAAGAAAATCCAGGTAGTAAGTTAAAGCATTACAGCAAAAGAATCCTACTGTTTCTCTTAAGTGGTCAATTTCCAGTTTTGCTGCTACGCTGCATGGTCATTTCACCTATGCCACATAACCAGCTCAATTCCCACCTTCTCTTTGCACAGGTCTTACTCAGAGCAACATCAACAAAAAAGTATATACGATAAAACCACAAGTGAGAGAAAGCAGAGACTTACAACTGAAATGACAATTAGTGTTTCTGAAAGACCAACCATACTTGCAACGATTGGGTACTTTACTAGCAGCCTTACCACAAGTGTGAAATCCAAGAAGATCTACAGCAAGGGTCAGGTACAAACATTAGCCAGATAACAGTAAAGTCGCTTTAAAGAAAGAAAAAATCCGCTTGGAAGAGCTAGATTTACAGACACCTTTCTCTTCAGCCGCGTCCTCTGTGATGTCTCCAGGAGAAGCCTAACTTCCAAGGTTCCACAGAGAAGAACAGGTCGAATAAAATTAAACAGACTTAGCAGCCAGCTGGGGCAACCCCGGAAAACGCGCGCCTCCGCAAAGCCCGTCACAGCTCCAGGTAACACCCGACCGAGTGGCCGCCGCCACGGTCCGGGGGAAGGGGTCTCGCCTCCGGCCTCCGCTCGGCTCAGCCTCGCCGGGCAGAGGAGGCGCGGCGACAGCCGCTCCGGCAGGCCGGGCGGGACCCCTCGCCCCCCGGGCCGCCGCCGGGCGGAAGGGAGCGGCGCCGCCGCGCTCCCCGTCCCGTGTAAACAAGCCGCGCGCCCCGCTCCGCTCCCCGCCCCGCACCGACCTTCCGAGGTGAGGCGGCAGAAGGGCTTCACCAGCTCGGCGAAGCTCAGGCTGTTCTTGCGGGTGAGCCTCTCCGCCTCCTCGCTGCACAGCGCGGCCACCAAGGGCACGAACGAGTCCTGGATGAACTCCTGCACCGACTGCACGCACTGGGCCATCGCCGCCGCCACCGCCCGGGGGCCCGAGCCGGCCCCGCCACCTTCCTCCGCTCTCCTCCGCCCGGCCCCGCCGGCTTCCCCCGCCCCGTCCGCCCGCCGCTGCCTCCCCGCGGCTCCCGCTCCGGCCGCCTGCTCCGACGCCGCGGCCACCGACCGCTCAGCGACTGGCCACCGCCGCCATGTTGCGCCTCAGCCGAGCCCCTCGGGTAGCGCCCGCTCCCGGCGGCCCCCGCGCTCGCTCATGTGATTGGCCGAAAGGGGCGGGGCCGGGGCGGGGCGCGCACGGGCGGAAGCGGCCGAGAAGGGGGAGGCGACGGTGGCCGGGCGGGGGTGGGCTTGCGTGTTCCCCCCGCCCGCGGGCCGTTGGCGCGTTCCGAGGGGGCGGGCGCGGAGAGCCGCCACCAACCGCCGCCAACGGCCTTCGCCTCGCTGAGGCGGCGGGCGGCCGCCCCCGGGGTTCGCCCTGACGGCGGGCAGCTGGTTTTGCGGCAGAGCCGAGGGCTGGCGTTTGGACCCCGCTCCCAGCCGCTGCGCTCCCCCTGCCCGCGCCGGGGTTCGGGGCTCAGCGCCCGGGGTGCCGGCCGCCTCGCCGGGCAGGCCGCTCGCCTCCCCCCACACGCATGCACCCCCGCCGTGCCTTGGCAGCCGGGGCCGGCTTTTCGTCCGGCGGAGGCACTGCTTGTTCAACGAGGTGCAGGATGAGGGGGAGGTTGGATCAGCCAGGGTTTTGCAGAGCTTTGCTAGGCGGTGAGAGTGCAGGGGGGGGTTAATGCAGAGCTGTTAACCCTCCCAAAAAAAAACAGTTCTGGAGTTTTTACTTAAAAAAAAAAAAAAAAGCCAGAATGGTTAAAAAGTAAAGAGTCGTTTGGGGTTTCTCTGGCGGACCTGTCACTGCTCAGCTGTATGCATGAAATGAAAATCATGCAAAATAGCTTAATTTTCAAGATTCGCCTATTAAAGCAAGATATTATACGGAGTCCTGCTTTTACATTTGTAACCTGAGTAAGGAAGTGACATGGAAGGAAGACAACAGTGATGATCAGTGACAATTAAGAATGAGTAATTTTGAGTATGTTCTTTACAAATACGGAGTACTGTAGTAGGGTTGGGTTTTAACATCCTGTTAGGGACAGTCCTTAGGACAGGGCTTGTAAACGTCACAGAAAAGCCCTTATGTCTTTGGAAATCAAGGCTTAACAAGACTATAATAGAGCATGATTTCAACAGTAAGGTTTGGAAATCATTAGCCAATTTCTAAGTATTTGACAGGCCTGTCAGAAGCAGGAAGTTTTTACAAATTACTGAAGTGAGCCAGGTAAGTACAGGAGAGAGCTTATTCTGAGGGAAGACTTAAAACATGAGATCACTCCTTCCTGAATGCAAATGTCAGAGGCAGAGATGTTGTTATCGCTTAGATTCAATGGGAGATCACACATTGTTTTTCAGATGTGTGATTTACAACGGCATAAGAAGCCAAGCCTTATTATTTCTCCCACTGCCAGAAATACTGTTTATGTGCAACTAATTTCCATGGCAAATCTTCATGTATAAGAACCTTTAAAAAAAAAAAGCAAAAGGAAGATGAGGTTATTTTTATAGTTGATATTACAGAATTAATATATCCTAATTGAAAACCAAAGCTTGAAAAAATAATACCTAATTGTCTTCCCTGACAAATTCAGTAATTTGGAAGTTAGTGTTAACTCATCCATCTACATCAATTGGGTCAGCAACTTCCTCCGTGAATGAAAAATTAGTTACTAATTCAATGTAGGCAGTAAGAAAAAAACTAATAGGCCATACAACTCACTGTTTTTCAGGATTGAGTCCTGGGAATGTTATCCAAAAGCTACTAAATACTGCAGAAAAAAATATTTTGTCTTTGATAGATTTTTAGAACAAGGTGAAGGCCAACATTCTGCAAATATTTATGGCTTATCCACATTTGGAAATTCCCCAGAGCTATTCCAAAATAATGTTTTCACAGATACTTTGAAGTGTGACTTCCACATGGGCGCTTTGAAAGAACAGTGCTTCTCCCCCATTCCTCTTAATCCATTACTTCAGAACAGTACATGAATTGCACCTGCTAGATTGAAGTGGATCAGAAGAAGTCCCGATACTGTTCACACATGACTTGATATTAAAAATTATTTTAAAATTCTGGTTAACATGTTTTTCTGGCAGAGATTCAGATTTCATGTGGCTATTAGCAACCTTCAGTAGCCATTAGAGAGTGAGAAATTGTTCATTTTTATTGTAAATACACTGGGTTTTTTTAATTAGAGCAGCTCAGCTCTGCATTCTAAACCTACATTTGTGTGCTCAAAATTTATTCTTTGTGTATGAAAACATGCGGTACACATTTCTTTTTACCCAGTATTAGGAATTTGGTCCTTAGAATTTCTCTCTCTCGTGATGTTCTCTCCCAGTATGACCCTGTCCAGAGGACTGGTTCTGTCACGCTAGTTTCATACGGCTCTGCCGCCTCATGGGCTGTGCTGTCCCAAGACAAGGTAGTGTTTTCCCATGACTGAGAACCTTTGATGCAGCCTCTGACTTGCCCGCCCTGCTAAGGAGGCATGAACGACCCCATCTTCAATGAACACAGTAGCTCAGGGTGTTGTATCCCAGACCTATTGCTAAAAATGGTGTAGTCAGCAGATTCAAATAATACTATCGTTATTTACAAGGTAGAAAGCACATTAGAAAGAATATATCGTCGCTAATTACTTGTTTCATTGCCAAACCTGGCAGTGTGTGCACAAAATTTTGCTTTCAAAGTCTGACAGCGTACAAATAGATAGGACAGATAGTGGGCAGAAGTACAAAGGGATAATACAAAGTCATGAATCCATGCTTTAACCATCTGAATTATTTAACTGAAAATACTGTTTTTTACAGAGGAAGAGATGGATCAAAGGAGACGGCAGCTGAAGAGAAGTGAGATTGTGTGGTATGGGGTGGGACAGGGGAGGCCTAGTCAGAGGGACTAGAAAAAGAGAACAAATAGTGAGAAAGTGTCTTGAGTAGACCAGAACAAAAACATCACTGAGACAGAAAAATATGTTCACTCTTTCAATTGTAAAAAAACGGAACATGCCTGTAAAATTTGGACTTGGAAGTGCTTAGCCTCTACCCCTCTGCTGCTTCCTTGCTGCTGCCAGGACTGCTTTTTCACTCCCTCGGGCTGGAAGCTTCCTGAACTTACAAGTTCTGTGATTCCTTTATGCAGATTACCGAGCCAGAGAGCGGGAGCTTTCTGCTGAACTGAGCTGCTGCTGGGGACGTTTATTTGAAAGGTTTTTTTCACCTGTTAATAAAATAATTTATGTTATTATGTAGGTTTAAGACAGAGGAAAAAGAATATGGAATTGCAAATGCTGGAATCTGAAGTTGAATCCAATGCTTTCATTTGCAGTTATTCGAATATGAAACATGTCTGTTTCCCTGTGAGTTAGTTACAGGTTAAACTATATCCTTGAAAGTTTACATCATGGACTCCCAGCTCCCTGCAAACTTCGAGGGCACGTTTGAGTTTTTGCTCAGTTCAAGCTTCTGCAGAGCTACAGAAGTGATGTTTTGCACAGCAATTCACTCCAGCATAACTTGAGGTGAAATTTTAAGATTTACATAAAATCATGCGAGAAGCCACGTACTGGGGGGGGAGTTGGTTGTTTGAGCTTTTTTTAATAAACCACACTGATACACAAGTCATTGCAAGTTAGGTACCAGTGTGGACTTAAGCCAGTTAGCTGTCATGTGGTAACTCCTCAGGGTTAATCCGGGAACCTGATTTCTCAACTTTTGGATTTGCTTATGGCCTTCACAAGCCTCCTGGACAATGCGATCCTCTGTGTTAGCTGTTCTGCACCAGCGTCACTGGTATGGAAGACGAATTGCTGCCAGAGTGAGGCTGTGGTGTCTGAGGCTGTGGTCCCTGCAGTCTGCCATGCACAAGTAGCCCTCTGAGTTTCACTGCCTTCCATAGATCAGGAAAAGCTCTTGAAATGCCCTTCTGCAGCTTGCAAGACGAACAGAAACCAGCACACACCGACAGAAGAAAGAACAACCCGTCCTGTGCTGAATCAACACAGGCTTTCCCAAGAGACAAGGAAAAAACCAATTCTGAAGGAAGATTTTACACAGCAAGGCAGTAAGAACTGTGCCAGGGGCCTCACGTGTGTACCAAGCCCGTATGTACCAAGCCCACGGTGGCTGTAACGTGGCCCAGACAATCCTCTGACTCGCAGACACGCTGGCTGAAGCAGAAGGTCAGACCTGAAGCTGCAAGGGTTAAACGGTAAGGTTTGCCCAGCCATGCCTCAGGGTGGGTCGGAAGAGGAGT
This sequence comes from Aptenodytes patagonicus, assembly GCF_965638725.1. Taxonomy (NCBI): domain Eukaryota; kingdom Metazoa; phylum Chordata; class Aves; order Sphenisciformes; family Spheniscidae; genus Aptenodytes; species Aptenodytes patagonicus. The sequence goes on along the minus strand of NC_134950.1, from coordinate 49,104,629 downwards.
AGATGGTAGCAGATGGTCCATCTCCAGCTCTCCTGAATCGATGGGACACTCTCCCTGCCAACTCGGGGATCCCGATGCCTTTGATGGGCATGGGATGGGAATGCGTGGTCTTGCAGTTCTCCTTCGAGGCGTGATAATACAGCTCCTCCTGCGAACAACTCCCCGTACCTAGAGAGGGCCAGGAAGAGCTGGTAGCTCTTGATAATCCTGGTCTGGGTGGGAATTCCAAGGTAATAGTTCTCTAGAACCTCAGCCAGGATTAACAGCAATCTTTTATTCTTTGCTGGTATTGCCCCAAGGCTTTTAAATTAAGAGCCTCTTTTTATTAACAGATGTAAATCTAAAAAGACTCCATAAGAATCAATGTAACTTTTTCATATAAATATGGGGCCTGCACATAACAAAAGAGAGAGAGAAAAGTGGAAGAAAAGAAGAAAGGAAGGAAAGCAAGCAGGTCCAAACTCAGCACCGGGGACCTTGGCTCCACTCACCACAAAACTTAGGGACAGGTGTAATTCTTCTCACTTTCCTCGCTTGCTCACTCGCTCTCACACTCACTCTCTCACACACTTTCCTTCTCTTTTCCTAATGATCTCAGACACTTCTACCTTAAATCAGTCATCCTTGCTGTACGTTGCTTTAAACTGTTGGATAATCTTCCAGATTCTGGGGAGCCCTTTGTCAGAGGAATTCCTGGGGTTGTTTCCCCCACTTGATGAAACCGAGTCACTAAATTCACAAAGGACTGACTAACGAACTGATTCGTAACACGTAGGCACCATTTGAACTGATTTCCCCAAACCAGTTTCATTTTTGCTGGCTTAGTCACATGCAAAAGCCCTACCCGTAACGTGGCCCTATATCAACACGTGTACTGGAGTAAATGGCTTAGTGTATGGGTGGTACGCAGCTTCGACTTGTAGGCAGTCAAAAGCAAGTAGGTACGTGTCACGTGGATGCGAGGCAAGCTCTGGTTACTGTATACATACACAGAACTGTAGAAGAGTAACTGAAAGTATGAATTAAAACCAGTTAATTAAAACCAGTTCCTTAGATTGCACTCTGATTTCACTGAGCTTAGCTGTCAGAGCTAATGTTAAATTTAAGCAATCTAAAGAAACAGAAAAAAAAAACATCACTGGGGCAATAATCAGAGAACTTAAATGTGGAGACAGCCGGGGATGTGAAAATGCATTGTCAGGTGGATTTGTGATTTCAGAACTTTTCATGATGTAATCATGAAATTACTACATCTGTTCACCTGAGGTGAATTCACACAAAAAGCCTCTAAATCAAAGGAGGAAAAAAAAGCTTTTCCTTGCTATGCCGTGAAAATAAACAGTATTTTCTGTCTAACATAAAGCTCTCTTTTTTTATACCATGCTATATAGCAAAACACTAAATAAATCCTGACCCGAAGCTACCTTTTTAGTTTAGTTTGCAAAAAATTTACAGTAAATTAGACCGTACCATACCATCTATAAAAAACGACCTTCCTATAAGTCATTGCAAGGCGATTTGCGAGCACACTCCGTCACCAGCACGACGCTGGGGCGGGAGCTGGGGCTCACGCCGAGGCGGGCCTGTTGCCCGTGAAAGCTGCGGCTGCCAGCCGGGACAGATGCCCCCGCTGCCCCGGGCCGCCGCCGCTGCTGCCAGTGGTGCTGTTGCCTGCTGGCACGGGCAGCAGCAGGGAGGGACTGAGAAGCTATCGTGTCCTCGAGCAACTTTTAATGTGGCCGGGTTTGATTGTGGTTTAAGACCAGGTGCAGTATTTCTAGCGTATGGATTTTTGTTACCCACGTCCATAGAGAAGCTACAAGTTTTCACGTTACTTGTGCAAGCTGTGTTGTTAAAAGATCTGAGATACTGAATTTATAAATACTTGCTATTCAGTTACATTTTAATATTTTGAGTCAAACAGCAATGTGTTTAATGGAGAGGAACTTGCAAAGACATCTTAATACTAATTTTTTCTCGTCTTTCTTCTTAAAAGGGAATGGTGGCACATTATTGTTGTATTCAACTGGATTTTCTCTTCTGCTTTTCAGCATCTTTAAGTAATTAGCCTTGGAGACAGAAGGAGAAGATGAAAATGAGCCAGATTCTCACTTAGCAATCATTATTTTCCTGGCTCACAAAGAATATTTTTCCCAGGTTCTTAGTTACATAAATAAAGTGCTACGTAGTACAAAGTCATACAATAATAATAAAATGCCTTGGGATGATAACATCAGAGTTTTCCATTGTTCGCCAGATATTACTCCAGGGGATAAAATCAATTTGAGATTTCCTGTCTTTCGTATGATTAGAATCGCCTCTGTCTTTCCACAAACAGATTTTCTTTTACCACATTTAAGAGACCAAACAAAGCAAAAAGACTAAATAAACTTTTCCTCATCATTTAAAGAAATTCGATCTTTCAATCAACAGTGCAGATCTTCACTGCAAAAGGTATTTCAATGCATTAGAAACAACTAAGTAGACATAGAAAGGCCATCCCAAGCTTGCTAAAATTTAAGTCACAATAGTCAAGTGGATGCAATTCATCTATCACACCACAGGCTGACTGAAGAGAAAGAAATTTTTAAAACTGCCTTTATTGTATGCAAAAAGGTCCGAGAAGTAATATTTCCAAACCAACATTTTGTTATTCAGGTTCTAATGAACAGAATTTGCAGTATTCCTAGAAAGTACCCTGCTTAGACTCTCCGTGACTGTAAATTATCACGGTTGGCAAAAGAATCGAAGAGCGGGATAAAAGCAAAAGAGAAACACTACTCAAGAGATTTTTTTACTAACGACACATTCAAAAATTCTCTTGGAAAAGGTTTCTTCAAGTTACAGGTTCCTTTCATTCTGTGTGTCTGGAGAGTTTAGGGAAAGATGAAACAGTCCAAATAGCATGTAAAATCTATGAGTTTTACTTGGTTTAATAATTCTTTCAACCCTAGTGCTTGCTGAATAAAATCAGCAATAAAAATAACAACTGGGCGTTTCTATTTCTCTTAGGAGCCATCGTGTGGATGTCCACTTACGGAATAGTTTCGCAAGTAATTGAAGCCAACTTAAGCCTCACTTACTGACAAAAAAAACAGTTCCACCCTCCCTAATTGCTCTCCACTTTGTGCTACCACTTTGTACCTCCATAACTCTTTCTCAAGTGGATACATAATCACCTGGAGCAATGAACTAACACACCTGAAAATTAACCCTGGTTTTGAGAAGTGGTCCAGCTTACTACTTGGCCAAAGCTTCACGAACAGGAGAAAGGGGCCGTGGCTCCAGGCTGGAGATGGGACCAACCCTTTCAAAGGAAGCCCGGGCTGTGAGTGACCTCAGCCATCTGCAAAAACACCCTGGAGCTGATGAAATGTTCCTTAGAGGGCGTGAACTGGACCTGCAGAGGCAACACGCAGGCTATAACTTTGGCACTCTCTTGGTTTGGATGAGAAGCATGCTTGCTCACTGCACTTTGGGTTCGTATGAAGGAATGGGTTTAGATGTAACTGAACTAGAAAATGCTTTCCATGGGCACAGCTGCTGCACTCAAACTGCTAATGGGAGTCCAGTCCACAAGCCGAAAAGCGTCAGCTGTTCCAGTCTACAAAATCCACTCCTCAGGATACACTACTTGCTGATGTAGACATAGCCACGTATGGCTATTCTCTCAGCTCCATTTTGGGGGTAACTTCAATCATCTGCTACCATATGCACTGAAAGCACCAGAGCTGCTTCCTCGGTAATGGCGAGGCAAAGGGCTGACAACAGGGAGACAAAGAACATGTAATTTTGTTCATTGGGATTTATTATTCTGCTTTAAGTCTTCCTGCTGAATGTAAGAAATACTACTTTTATTCTGCAATACTATTCAACTTCTCAATTGCTGCATTATCATTTGAAGCATAAAGAAATTAATTCTGATCTGAATTATACCAGGAGTCACTGAATTTAGTGCGCAAGATGTGATCGTTTCTCTAGTATTTGTAGGGATATAGTCCTCAGCTTGGGAAGAGATGGGGGGCAAAGGGGAGACAGAGTCAGAGCACTCCACTCCAGCAGCTTCCAGACAGCACAATGCCAACATGAGAGAGAACCATCCTCCCTGCTAGGAACTAGAATCGAATGGATAATTATATTTTTGCTGTTTGGGAAAGAAGGGAAATGGAGGAAGGAAAAGGAGTGTATTAGATTGAGTCTGACAGTGCTGGCTCCCAAATTGGAAAGCCATGACCACAGGATATAATCTCTTTTTCTTCCACGTCTTGTGTCCTGTACCAGCCATGGCAAGGTAAAGTCCAAACCTTCCAACCACTTCCAAACAGCCTGCTTAAATTTTTACATTTAGTAATTCCATTTAAGTCAGAAAGGTATTTCACATTACAGCATAAATTACACACTAAAAGCATGACGTTGCCAAGTCAAACCAGAGGCTTTTTTAAAATTAAACATTCCAGCTGACTTCAGACAAAGTTTTTTCTCCCCCTCAAAATGCCAGTTGGTAGGAGATTTCAAAATTTCAACTTTTGTTCCAGTTTAAGGGGAAAAAAATTAATGAGGTCATTTCTCGAGGAACAGAAATTACCTGTTAGATTTACACCTACTATACTTCATCAAAGTCATCATATACTCCTCAGCTGAGACTGGCAGAGAGGTGTAGTGCCTCTAATCTGAGCGCGGTCTGTGTGGCTACAGCCTTTTTAAATAATTTAAAGGCTTTGCAATAGCTCGCTTCCCCTTTCCCTCCTGCTCAGGCTACCCCTGGGTCCTCTTTTCGCTGTGGTTCACTTTCCAAAAGCCCAGCCTGGTGGAGCGAGCTGTCTCGGTCCCTCACCTAGCCACCGACTCAGGCCTGCCGGTCCCTTTCCGGGGGAAGTTTCTTCAGGGGAAAATGCAGTGTAGGTACACAGAAAATTGAACGTTCACATAAGCATGCAAAGGAAAACCGATTTACTCATTAGAAATAATTTCTACTTCAAATTGATCAGGAAAGCAGTGAGTGCTACTGGTCAGGCAATACTACATGAAAAAGCAATAGAAAGATCTAGGAAGCTAAGCCAGCAGACATGGGTTACTAGCTTGCAAAGAAACACAGGGGGGAAAAGCCACACCGGTGTACAAAGCTGGACGTGGAAGGGCAATACTGCAAGGAAAAGGCATTGGACCCAAATCTCAGTTGGGTGAAGAGGGCAGAGCAATCGTCTTGAGGGTAAGTGAAGGATAGGCAGGAGGGACGGCCCTTGTGGCTGCGGTGGGACGGTCAGTGAATCTGTGTGGAAGCCACAGCTACAGATAGGATCGGGGCTGGAGGCAAATATGAGGAACAGGGAGATCAAAATACCAAAGGAAGTTTTTCAAGTTATTTGGCTTTAAATAGATTATTTTCCTATATGTTGATAATAAAAAATAAATTTCAGGCGCTGGTTTTTCTCATTGCCGCTTTTCCATGAAAGAAACATGGAAGCTAAGTAATTTCATAAATTAACAAAAAGATTTTAAATCTTCCTTTAAAATGCTGACAATTAAAAATACCTGTGCTTACATGGCTTATCTTTTTAGCTGAATTCACAAGGGTTTTCCCTGGGGGAACTCTATAGTTCCTCAAGGTACAAGCAGAAGTTAGAGATTACACCATGATTTTATAAAACCAGCTTCATGGCAACACATGCTGTCACCGGGCATCGTGTCTACTTCAATTAACCTTACCCAATTACTTAATTTTATGACTCACTCTAACAAAGGTTAAGACATTAAAGTTTCAGAAAGCTATACCGAATAATACCATCGTCAGAGATTACGTTCTCCTATAATAGTTTCATTAAAATCGGGTAAATAGATGAAGGGTCATCATGCAAGGAAGCTCACTGAAACCGAAATTCACATTTCAAGGCAACAGCACTGCTGCCTGACATACGTGCATGCTCTAGTGTCTCCCTTCTGGGAGTGGGAAATACTTGCCTCTTTTTGACTTGCATAAATGACAGGAAACTCATACGAGGAAATCCTCTACAATCTTAGCATTTTTAATTAGGACAAGGGAACAAGGAGGAAAGGCAGCTCGGTGTGCTCTTTTTAGGCCAGGCAACAAACATCCGTTGTTGTGCTTCAACATGTATTTTCAATTGTAAAACTGTGGCTTATGTGTGGGTGGGAGAATGCTCTGCGGTTCAGCAGCAGTGTTCATTTTATGTACGCTCAGGTTACACCAGGGGAAACGTACCCCAGAGCCTCTGTTCGGGAACCACCTCCCTGCGTCTCATCCCCTTTGATTATCCCCATTTCCTTAACGCAATTTTGTGCAGGTTTTCTGTGGGCACGGGTTATCTGAAGTAGGCTTCAGGACGGTGAAGCCACATTAAGGGCCCAAGAGGGAAAACTATTTAGTGTTTTATCATGTTACGATGTTCCCAGCTCTTCTCTCTCAAGGTTATGCTCATATCCCTTCAACGGAGACTGTGTTCAGTAAATACCGTGGCTTTGGTAGCCGTTGCTGTTGTCAGCAGAGCTAATAAAACCAGCTAGCGGGCCGAGCTCAGCCTCTTCCAGCTATTGACTGCTAGAGCCTTCTCATACGATATTTCTCTCTCTTCCCTTGGGCCTGCCCCAACAACCAGCCCAAAGACACCCTCCCCACCAGGAGTACTGGGTGAGGATGTCTGGTCCCCGAGCCCCCAGGGGTGCCTCTGCAGAGGGTGCTGGGGAGGCTCTGCACTGGCGTTTGGAGCAGCTACAGCAGGGCAGTGGTCACGGATGGGGCTGGGACCACTTCTGGGTGAGGCACGGGAGAAGGCTCAAGTCTCAACAGAGCAGCTCTGTCGTCAGGTGGAGGCTCTAGCAAGGGCAGGTGCTGCCAGACAGATTTATATATACACAGAGAAGATGAGGATATCGTTTAACCTCTTTGGGGAATCAGTCTAAAAACTCATGAACGAGCGTCACTGCCACTCCAGAGCTACAAGCCCCTTAAAGCTTTGTGACTCTCCAGGATACTTAGCTTAACGATGCTCAAAGCCCTCAAAAATAGAAAATAAAGAACGGACAATTATTGAAATTTTATGTCTGAGTACCAAAACCTGTCTGATATGAATCAATAAATGCCCAACTTTGCCTTCTTGAACAGTGGTGTACTGCAGCTATTTCTTTCAGATTTGTGTAAAAAGTGCACAGCACTCAGATAAACAACAACTAAACTGAAGGGTTTAATGCTATCTCCTGATTAAGAAAAAAAATTTTTAGGTGAAATTTTTTAGGGGAGTCGCACTAAACAGAGGTTTCTTCACTTGTTCTGCACTTACAGCAGTGAATCTAATGCAATAATTGTCCTCATTTTCAACTTTTACTGTCGTTATCCCCATCAGAAGTCGTCGGCCTTCATTGATAGCAGTGCTACCAGGGAAGCGCGCGCTGCTTCTCCACCCTGCTGCTCGGTTGTGTTCAGCCACTAGTTACTCTTCTAGAAGTACAGTACCACTTTTTTTCCCCTAGATATACGAGCTTGCATTCGCCTTTTTAGATTCACTTTCTTCGAATGGACCCAATTTATCCTGGAATCCAGATCGCACTGTGCGATGTCTGTTACCATCATGATTTATCACTTCATCTGTGCTTTTGGCATCTGCAAATACAGTCATTTGATGGGTTGATATTTGTTTCCAGAGTATTCACAGGAATATTATCTAAGATCAGGTATGTATGCTTTTGATGCTACTTTGTAAGAACTGTCATATAGCATTTCTTGTTTCCTGTGTACCTTATTCATATCGTCTAATGCTAATTTATTTTTGAAGGCCATGAAAGACTAAGTTAAATATTCTACAGAAGTGTATTACATCAGCACAGTTACCAAAACCAATTATATTTGTAACTTCATCAGAGAACAACCTGAGTCCAGCTTGCCAAGTCCTATTTCTAAAACCATGTTAGTGAGCATCAATATACTTTTATTGACTGAACTTCATCTTTTACATTTTATAACTGATGAGGTCAACCATGTGGTTTGAGTCCAGCATTGGAGGACTTCCATTGTATGCTCAGAATTATTAACAATAATTAACAGCAAGACAGAAAACTCCTCAGGCAACTCTTCTAGGATTATTGGGTGAAAGGCCTCTCTGCCTTCCTTTAAGAATATTTATTCCTAATTAATGTGGTTTAATACTTACATTGTCGTTATGGGCTGGCAAATTATCCAGTAGCCTGATGAGATATAAATACAACCTTTTGCTCCTTACCAAATACCGTAGCTAACTGTTGAACACTTCTTTGCACCATTAGCACTCTCCTATCGATCTAGTACTGAGCCTTAGCTGCTGTTTTACCTTCTTTTGTTTACACTTTAGATTTCCTTCTATTGTCCCTAGTTTTACTAGGCTTGAATTTTCTTTGGCTTAATTCGGTAATTATTGACATATCTGTGATTGCTATCTACTTCTAACTATTGTCTTTCCTTCCTTTTCCAGAAAGAGGTTTTAATAAAATTGTTCATTTTAATATTTAAAATATTGTGGAACACTTTCTATCCAATAAAGTCTTCTGATACACGCCCTGATTTTCATTAATACTGTTAAGTTTCGTCCCTAATACGTTCTCAGATTTTCTTATTTCTTAACTATTTTTTTTTTCTAGGAAACTAATCAGGCAGATGTAGACAATTATTCTGTATGTGTGTATCTAAGTAAATACGCACACATCTGTAAACACCTACTCAGCCATAAACATGGGCACACGTAACAGATCTCGGCTGAGCCTGTACTCCGTCTGCCCTTATTTGATGTAATTGGTTGTGAGCACTGATCTTCACGCCACCACAAGCTTCCAGCCTTGTGATCATTCCAGCCCTTCCCACCACTGTCGGGGCTGTGTGTGCCACCGATTCGGTACTGGAAAATTACCATCAGTAATTCCTAAAATCTCTAATGCAGTTTTACCGCTGTCTTCTTGAGACTTCCATTCTCCATACATCAACGATGACAATGCCATTTTTATTTTCACATATTATTGACAGGCACTTAAGGGCTTACTTGGGTTTTTATATGCTTTTTTAAAAAGCATTTTACTTTTATCCTTCACGATTTAATGTTTTCCATACATTATTCATACTTACATTAAGTCAGATTTTAAATGTGTGTGATTTACCGAAAAAACCCTACAGTTTTAGTCCCTGATTGATTTTCTTTTATAACCTTTGCACTTAATTATCTTACAGTGGCTAATGACATTTTATCACATTATATTATTAATGCAATGATATGCAAAGAAATTAAATTTGGGTATAACTGAGATCTAAATCTTAACCAAGTGACACCAAACGTAATGCAGCAATAGACAAAATTAGAGTTCAGCCAGCGGCATGGTATTACCATTTTCCTCGTGATTTATTTGATACTAAAGAAAAACAGTAACTGACAGAGGAAATCCATTGACTTGATTCTGACTGACAAGATTTCACATATGCTGGAACGTATTTTGTTGCAGTTTCTATAACAATGCATACTGCTGTCCTGATTTTTGTGGTTTTTACCTAAGATGTAATTCTTCTTAGATCTGCTTTTATTATTCATCAGTGGGGTAGCATATGAGTAAACAGTAAGCACAGGAAATATTGCTATCCTTCTGTTGTCGTTACATATTTGATTTGGCAAGTTAATAACATGACTGTAAAAGCTGTTTATATGAGATAATCATCACTGCAGAGTTTGGGCCCAGAAAATGGTGATATCTTCCTCCAAAACAAAATCTGTGATGGAAATTTCCACAAAAATCACCTTGACAGGAGATGACTAGTTTTACTGCAGGCCAGATGCAAACTGAAAGATACCGAACTTGCTGATGCTTTCATCCTGGAGTTGCCAAATCTACTGCATTTCCCTTTTTATTTCCTACTCAAAAGTGGATCATACTTGACTTTGCTTCTGTAAAAATATTAAGCTACAGAAAACACATTGGATACTGGAAAATATATACATATATTGAGACCTGCACAGATACTAGGTTTTTTGCTTCTATATTCAAATTTCCTCAGTATTAAAGAAAAAAGTAATAATCTGTTGTAATAAAAAATACACTGCCCAAAAGATATTGAAACCTATTCCAGCTGTACCTAATAGAGCAGATACAACTTTTAGCCAAGTGAGAAAAACACAGACAGATCCCAATTCACTTATGTGCATTACTAAATGTATCGTAAAGTTCCCCGTACTTGCAGAAATAAGTGGGAATACTGCCTTTGTTCTGCAGGTGTACCTGAGGACACCTAGAAGGAATCTGCTTTTATTTTTATTCATCACAGGCAAAAACCACCCAACAGTTGCTTTGGTAGGTTGCTTTGACAGCTGCATTAAGGCCACCACCGTGTGATGTTTGCACACGTTCAGCTCCTTCTAGCATTCCTCCAGCAGTGATTTCCACCGTGGGGAGAGAAGCTCCATGCGCGGGGATGCATGAGGTGAGAGAACACATCAGGAGAAATCACAGCTTTGTTTCCACAGCTCAGCAGCCCTTGGGCACCTTAACTTCCACTAAAATGAACCTACGTTTGTGTCCATTGCCAACACAAGGACATGCCTCATGTCTTCCATTGCCCGTGTTGTTGTTTGCCACAGACATCCCCAGCACAGCTATCATCAGAGTACTGGCTGAAGAAGAGGCTGAAAACAGGTAAAACAGAGAATCAAGGTCCTTCATAACCTTTACAAATAGAGCAAAAGAAATTTCTCCCAAATATCTATTGTCATTGTTTATAATTTTTAGCCGTCTCATCTTTCCCTATTTTCTTTGACAGTGGTAGTTGACAGTCCATCATGCCGGCACAACGAATGTGGGCCATTGCTGTCCACTTCTGAGGCAATGCCATCTCCAGTGCTAGTGGAAATTTATTTTAAAAAGTACTCATTGACTGAATTATCAGCTTCAAGGGAACCTACCGCTGCCTACCACTATTTTAAGTGCCTTGTCAGTTGCATCTGGGCTCAACAGTTACACGCCTTGGTAGTTAAACCAGCATCACTGCCAGCTTTCTAACCTCTCTTAAAAATACTAGTATTTTGTAAGTATGCGTTACAGGGAATCACAACAAATACGCTGCGTTTATTTGATTTTGACACTTTTTAGGCTTTAAAAAGTTGAAGGTCACGCCTACCTCCTGGATACTTCAAGACCGCAATCCCCTCCCCACCCACAGCACCCCTGCGCTCAGGGAAGTAAAATTCTGTTGGAAAAAGGGGGCTCCCTCCGCCGCTTTCCCAGCACGGGGGAGACTTGCCACTGTCCGAGATCGCAGCCCCGCCGGTGAGGCGGGCCGTGCCGGGCGGGGGCGCCGCGGGCCTCCCTCTCCGTGCCGGGGCGGTGTCGGTCGGCGCCCGCCGAGGACTTCCCGCAGGCGGGGGGCGGCTCGGCTCGGCACGGCTCGGCTCGGCACGGCGCGGCCATGGGCTCGGCGCTGGGCGGCGGCGCGGGCCGGGCGGCGGCGGGGGAGCAGCGGCGGCGGCGGCGGCAGCAGCGGCCGGCCGCGGGGCAGCCGCCCGCCCCCTCCTTCGAGTGCGCCGTCTGCCTGGAGGTGCTGCACCGCCCCGTGCGGACGCCCTGCGGACACGTGTAAGTGCCCGGGGCCGGTCCGGCGGCCGGAGCCCCGCGGCGGAACCGCCGGAGCCGTCGCCAGCCCGGGCGAAGGGGCTTTCCGTAAGCCCGGCCCCGGGCCGTCTCCCGCCGGCGGAGCGCCCCTGGGACGGAGGCAGGCGGGAGGTCGGGGCGGGGGGGTCTGGCAATGGGAGAGGTTCGGGGTGCGGACACCCGGGGTTCGCCCGGCCGGGGAGAGGCCAGAGGGAAAAGCCGAGGGAGAGGGGGACAGTCCGCTCTGAACGGGCTGAAAGGGGAGTAATCGGGTTCCATCGGTAATTTACGTATAGGTAAGGGTAAAGCAGAGCGCCGTACGCGTGCCTCTGCAGGCGGTGGGCGCAGGTAAGCAGCTCCGGAGTCAGCCCGTTCAAGACTGAATTACCTTGTGTCTGTTTCTCTGCTGACTGCAGAGAGAGGTTGGGACGCCCGTGCTTTATTTTTTTTTTCCTGTTAAATACCTAGAAATATCCCAGCTAACTTTGCTTAAGGTTAGGATATGCCAGAAAATCGATTTTGGGATGGCTGCTTTAGGATAAGGCCAATTATTCCGGACCGCTGAAAAAATCCCTGAGTAAAACCAGCTGTTCTAGAGTGAGTGTGTTCTTCTGGTTCAAATTCCAAGTGAGTATTTCTCATGGTTGCCTTCACCACAAATTTAATGTGAGCCATAATTGGAGTATCACCCCTAATCTCAGTCTTGTCCAGATGAAAGCATAGCATAAAGATCCCAGATAGAATCAGCACAGAGCAATGTATGCAGGTGTAAAATGCAAGAACAAACGTGAACCATCTGCTAGTGACACCCTGTACAAACGTGGCACCTGGCACAGGCATCCTTCTAGTGATGACGGCAGTCAGAAGTATGGTGTAAGCCAGTGTTTAGGAATAATTTTGGAAAAATAAAACAATAATTAAAAAAAAAAAGATAAAAGGCTTCCTAGCATGTTCCTGAGCCCATTCTTAGTTTCCAGGACAACTTGTTGGCCTGAGAAACTATAGGCAACTTGGCACAGTTCCTTCTCAACAGAAATCCAGGCAGGTAGCTGCACCTTTTCTGCTATTCACCTGGCGAGGCTTGTTTTTATTATTTATACCAGGTCACAGATCACGGAAAATGATGTGCTCCTGAGCTGAGACATACACATGTATGTATCTCTAAAAATGCAACTGTTTACAGCACCCTCAGGATCTTCAAGGACTAATGTATTAGCTTTTGTTGGATTTGAGAAGCGTTGTGCAGCCTCTAACTAGAGACTTGAGGTGATTGTTTGGAGGCTAAATGGAAGGGGAAAAAAAGTAGGGCTTTAGCAATGTTCAGGGTCAATATCCTGAGATGCTTAGGTTTTATTTCATCTGCCTGCACTGTTTTAAGTTTTGTTTGTTTATTTGTTTTACCTGTTTAGGTACGGACTGAGCAAATAAAGCAGAGCGATAAATTGGGTTAAGGGTGGAGGGGTTCTTGTTGCTGAACGTGAAATTCTTGCAAACGGTTTTCATAGTCAACTGAACAAATCACTGACTAATAGCAAAAGACTATTTGTGTATAATGCATCAGTGTAGTTGTTCTTCACCAATCCTTGTATCCTTTATATCAACTTTTTTCCTGCTACTGACAGTTTTAGGGGGAGGGTGAACAAACTGGCAAAGGGTAATCTGATTTTATATTTTGTGACATTAAAGGGGGAAAGCTCTCAGACAGCATGTGTGAACCTTATACAGGGTTATTTATAGAAGACTCATCTGTTCCTCAGGGAAACAAAGAAACCTTTTCAACCCTGTCTAAAGTACAGGAATAATCTAAGTTAAAACCTGCCCGAGGGCAAACCGTGTGTAACAATTCAGAGTTTATCCTTGGACAGGGAGCGTGTTGGGTCTTGGCTGTACTCTCTTTGCACTTTGTGTAATCATTTATACTTCTGTAAAGTAACTGCAAAATACCACCTTCTGTCTGACTTAGGCTTTGATTGTATTTTACATGGCTCCGTGGAGCTATATATGAAGAAAGCTTCCACAGAAGAGATTACATCTGAAATCCTCCTATAGATCGATCACAGGCTGTTAAGTATGTTAGAAATGCTGTTGTGGAATGCACTGGCAAGCTTGGCAAGTTGTTTTACAGTGGCTGAAGAAGGTTTTCCCTCAGCTTCCAACTCCACTCCTCTGCTGGAGCTGCTATCTACGTAGCAGAGCTGGTGGGGGCAATGTGGACTCGTGACTTAGCAGCTCTGGTGCAAAGGTTAGCGTTTTAGCAACTGGGAAAGCGGGTGGATTTGCACTCAAATGCCAAACTGAGTAGAAGTATCTGAGAGATAAGCACATGATACCTTCTGCTGGGCTGGAGGGTTGGGAGAGGAGACAGAAGGAAAGGTGGGTAACCTTTGGTTTATGGTTGGACACGATGATCTTAAAGGTCTTTTCCAACATAAATGATTCTATGATTCAACAGAGGGGCAGCACAGGAGGGTGCGGGTGGCAACATCCTAAATTGGCACAGCATGACCACCAGTACTAGCTGGTTTGAGTGATCTGCTGATCACGACCATAGTGATTTGTGGTTTTAGGTGCCTCTCTTTTGGAAGCTACTACATTTAAATCTCCAAGCAGAATTGGCAAAAAGGAAGATGTTCCTGCTCCTTACCTGTTTCAGTGCGAAGTCAGCAGTTTATTTGGGTGAAATTTTGCATTCATGCAGCTGGGGTTGCAGACACAAGTTTGCTTCTGCTGCAGGGCTGTGGTACTTAGCAGAGGGGCACAAGTGGAAATTTATCGTAGAGGTGCAAGGACTTTTGCCACCTCCTCACCCTTGCGTGTCTGCTGTCTGCACACTCACCCAGGCTGAGCAATGTGCTCACTGTGGGTTGCAGTCTAGCACGACAGCTCCTTCTAGCTCCTCCAAAGCCAGAGGGGCCGGCAGTCAGTGTGCATCCTTTCTTTTGTCCTTCCTTGCAGCCCCAGGCTGTCACTCTACCTGAGACCCTTCAGATCCCTATCTTGACGTGATGGGAAGCTGTAATCTAATGCAAAGAAAGGCCTTCTCCTGTCCCATTAGCACTGGGGCTTTGCAATGGTGCTCAGATAGTGAAGGGCAGTAATGTCTTAAATCTCTTCAGGAAGATTCACCAAAGCTTATCTGTCATATCCGTAACTGACAAAAAGCTTTCAAAAGCAGCTGCAGTGACCACTAATCCAATCTGCTTTTATTACTAAAACCAGAGAAGTGAAGTGACTTGGACACTCCCGGAGGTAGGTATGCCTTTATCCAGTCCAAACCCTGTGATGGCTAGATCAGCGAACCACTTACCACACAGCAACCTAACACTTTCCCTGCAACTGCTGCCTAAAACCTCCGAGTGTAATTCTCCAACTCCGGACTTCATCACGTATTGGAGAAATTCCCTCATCTTAACAACCTGGGTTGTTGTCCATCATAGGCGCGGCATGGAGTATTCTTCTGCTTATGGGCTCAGGAAGAGTTACAGTAAGCTATCAGTATGTATATTTGTGACGTTGTCCAGCAGCAACACATGAAATAACAACAAAATGAAATAATCTTTGCTGTGATGGCAGGTTTTGAAATCATGGACTGCAGGCTTTGCCCAGCCCACAGGGGATGGGTTCCTCGCTTCTGCTCTGAAATGAGTCCTCACAGTCACATACATTTCAGTGCTACCAGGATGCTCAGTTTGTCTGTTCTCAGTGCTCCCCTTAACGCAAGTAGGGCTGTAGGAACAATACCCACAATCTTCTTAACAATATATCCTAAGAACAAATATCCTGCCATGTTACACTGGGGATGCACTTGGTGCAAAATTTTGATTCTTTTTTATATGCCCTGCCTTATTTGAAGCATGTTGGGGGGGGGATTATCACATTTGTTTTTGTTTCTTTCTATGTATAGATTCTGTCATTCCTGTATTTCTGCAAGTTTAAAGAATAATGCGTGGACGTGCCCTTACTGCCGCGCTTATCTTCCTTCTGAAGGAATTCCAGCCACTGATATTGCCAAGAAGATGGAGAGCACATACCAAAATTGCACAGAATGCGAAACACAGGTTTGCAGCCTTGAACACTAACTACTAAATAATTCCCGAGATGTATCCATGCACGAGAATTAACACTATTAAGATCCCTTTTTAAGGGCATGTCTAAACAGAGAAACTCCACCGGCATGATGATGGAAGAATAAATTTTTGTGATTTATCAAGTTCCATATCTAAAAGAGCTCTAAAACACTCTGCCAGTGCCATTGCAAATATTAAGCTCAAGCCTAAACCTATGGGAACTGAATCTTCTTGACTCCCTATGCTGGCTTTGGCTAGAGAAAGGACAAATCACTTTTTTTTTATGTACTACAATTGCCTAATTATAAAAATCCTGGCCACAACTGCATCTGTTAAAATACAGGACAAAGATACAAAATTTTGTGGGTTTTTTTTTTTTTTTTAAAAACACCCTGCCCCCCTTTGGTAAAGCTACCTAAACTGAGCCTTTTTCCTTAAATCTAAATAAAGCCTTTGAAACATCACTTACTCACATGCAAATGAAGTTTTAAATGCTACTGTTGGAACTGGAACGTGTTAGTCATGTTTCATCAAAACAAGGTGCAGAGCAAAAGGTTAACAGGACTTGGTGGTGGAGGACAGGGCATATATCAAGAGGAAAAATAGTTAACCAAGATTGAATTAATACACATTTACTTGAAAATTCATATAAACCCAAGTATTTTCTCCCATGTTTGTGAATATTTACTCTGTGCCTCTTTCTGTATAATGAACACTCTTCAGTCCTGCGCTTGTTTTGTGGGAGAAGATTGTACAGCTTAGATCTGACTCCCTCTTATTTTTTCTCTGAACGGATTCACATCTGGCTTTTATAATTTCTCCTGTCTTGCTAACTGCAAAACAGTACCCTTAAGTCTTTCTTGTCTAGCAGCAGCAGAAGTGTGAAAATACCATAAAATGTAAAACAGCACGTAAATGTGTGAACTTCAGAAAGACTGCTATTTGCAGGGTTGTGCGGAGTTCCAGAGAACGGAAGAAAAGCAGCAAAAAAGTTTATTTGTTGTTAACACTATCGCTTCTTTACCTTTTTGCCACGGATTTTCTATTTGGGAACGATCTGCTTAAAACTAACAATGAAATGCATGAACGGCAACACCTTGATATTAACAGTGGCTAAATACTGAATTTAATTTCAATATTTTTTTAAAATCAGGTTTTGCAGAAGGAACCCAATTGTAACAGGTATGTTAAGAGGTGCTGAGCTACGTATGGCTTAGCTAGGCTTCTCAATACTTAGTAGAGCTTAAGTACCGCTTTTTGCTCTTCAGTGGCAGAGCACAAGAATTGACCTGATTATGGATATTTGCAGTGGTTTATAATCTTTCTTGTGGCTGCAGAAAGTGTTGGCTGTATTTCTTGCATAAAGCCATCAGTGAGACCGCTAAGATATGTTGAAAAGGAGGGTGCATTTAATGCATTCCAGCGCCAAGACACCTTTGTGTGGTGTTTCTGATATTTGGCAGACTACCCTTGGCAAATGCTCCAGTGCATGGATTGCTGTGTTAGTGTAAACCTAACTTCATTTGCAGTTTCCACTTGGGGAGTGGAAATTGCAATTAAGCGACTGCGGCCTGAGCATTTTCATTCTGCTGCATCTGCAGCCAGGATGGTCATTTGTAGTAGAGCCATGGCACAGGCATCTGGGACAGGGTTATATTAAATTTCTTCACCAAGATTCACCAGTCATCAATGTTTAAAGGTTAAGAATATAGAATAACCTAGAAGTAATATTAGTCTCTGCACTGTTTCTGTGCAAATAATATTTTAATATCTCAACATGGCGACTTCATATAATTTCATATTCTTTCTCGTCACAGAAAATACCTCACAATTGTGCTTCACCAGGTTTGTTATTCAGAGGTTCTGAGTTAAAGGAAATAGGACAGCCAGTAGCAGCAGCAATATAAACCCCAAATCTTATCCTTAATGAATCTATAAAAAAGTTTTGCTGATGACTTCACTGAGGTCAGAATCGGGCCCTCATGTTGGAATATTTTTGGTTTTAACAGAGTTGGTCTAGATTTTCACCATTAAAAACAGAGCAAGATGTGAACTGGGAGGGTCCCCCTCCCCAAACTAGAAACGTTTCCCTTTTGCCTGCCACATTTCAGTCCAAAATACTAAGGGCCAAGGCAGGGGACAAATAAAATCACCACAAACCAATAATTATTTCACTCAAATTGACTTTACTCTCATAAGCTGAATGTTGTTATTATGAAATGTATTAGAGCAATACTGAACCAGTAACAAAATGCTTGAGGAACTGAGCCAGTAGCCGGAGGAGATGTGTATTCTTCCCTAGGTATAGCCACAATGTTGTAATCGGGCTTTGAACTAGAAAATATTCAGAATGATGTATCAGCGCGAATGTGTCGTGGTATAAAACATAACAAGCTGCTTCTTCTCATTGCTTAGGTATGTCTGAGTGAAATGAGAGCTCATTTAAGAACTTGTGAAAAATATATAGAAAAATATGGACCTGTACAGGAGCTTGGAGATGCTGTAACAAGGTAGACCTCAGTGTTGACGACATCGTAAAAGCACTTTTGAGTTTGTTATCCCAACATAGTAATCTCAAACTGGTAGAAGAATTCTCTGATTTTTTTTTTTTTTAATTGGAACTTGTTTCTGTTTCATAGAATTCAACATGAATCCTCTACTAATACTTTTACATCATAATACTCAAATAGTACTTAAAATGGACGCTAATTTTTTTTTGGTGTATGACTACAAAATAATACATTTTACTTGCAGTTAGTATGATTTTGATAGAATTTAGCTCCATGTGACCTGTTTTGTAGAAACAGTTGTATTTTGACAAGTCAGCAGTTTATGCTATTTTTCTTGGGGGAGAATTATGTTTACTTTCAAATAAAACTCCTTGAAAATGTTGTTTATTTCCAGAATGAATAAGACTAATAATAATCTAAATGTAATTGGCTGTCTTATATAATTTGTTCTTCAGAAATAGTTTTGAATTAAGAAGACTGACAGCTTTTCATATTTATATACTTATAGTATATATAGAGAATATATATATTTACAGAATATATGTGTGTTGTATGGCAAAAGTTCAAATTCTTTGTCCCTTTCATTCTCTTTCAGGGCAGGACCTGTTAGAGCAATCGATTAGGTGTGTAGCAATTCTAGAATGACTGAGGTCTTGAAGTTCAATGGCCTTTAGTTTTGTCCATTAATGATTAGGAGCAATTTTGATATCATTATTAAAATGCTTTTTTAGTTATGTAATTTAAAGTCCCTATACTCTTTGCTATTTGAATTCCTAAATGACACGTTATTCAGGTTGCTTGCTCAGAAGACCTGTCTCCTCATCAGTTATTATTCTTCTGATGCTCAGAAAAACTTGAACATTTATCCACACACATTTGAAAGCGGCACTAACCTGAAAACAGCGTCTCCACCATGCAACAAGACCATACCCTGTACTGAAAACTAAGTAGGAATCCTCCGCAAGAAAGTGTCGATACTTAATGAGGGCTCCTGAGAACTGGCAGTTTGGTCACGCATGCTCCAAGTGTATCACAGCGATTAAATGATGCTTTTATCAAACGTCTATAGTTGTAGTGTTTGGTATTTTCATCTGTTCTTCTCTACGGTCATGGTTACGTTAAGAGTGCTTTTCTGGATCAATATCCTGACACGCTGGCACAGTTCTGTGCACTGCTCGCAGCGTCCATTAGCAAGGCTGGCCTTTTGCCAGCATAGCATACATCACACCCAGGTACACGTCATACACCCATGCTGCATTTTAGCTATGGCAAAAGCAGCTCCTAATGATACCTGGCCAAAGAAATCTAAATACTTCTTTTATTGCTTGTAGTACTGAAAATGTATCAGTTACATCTGCATCCACTAACAATATACTACCTCTTATTCCCAGATACTCCTGTCCTTATTGCCAGTGCGAAATGGATGAGGATGAGCTAATGGACCACTGTCTCACTTACCACAGATTGGAAAGGAGAGCAGTGGTAATGTACATAACTATATATTTTACTGAATCCCCGTGTTAAACTGATTAATTCTAGCAAGCATTACTGATAGGAGATAATAGACAAAGAGAAAATATATCGTTTAATTTTTTTTGACAGTGGAGAAAAAACATACTTATATTCAATCCCTCTCCTCATCTCTCACAGACAAGCGTGTATGCACATAATGTTTAAAATATTAGCACTCCTAGCATTGTGAGTGCTGGTAGGAGCACTGAAAACGGTGTAGGAAGTCTTATGATGGATACAACAAACAGTTACTTACAGCCAAGACGATGAGCAGTATTAGGTTCAGTGACTTGCCTGCTTTTAAATCCCGTATGTGCTATTCCTACTGACCTAACTCAGGTTTCTGTGCAGCGTTTGCTGTGTATTCTCATCTGGGTTTTGAGGTTCTAATTTGAGAACTGCTTATGTGGCCTTATATAGGAGTCTGTCATAGTGGTTTGTGGTTGGTTTTTTTTTAAAGTTAAGGTAACTTCACATAAATGGCTTCATTCTGGAGGTCCTTGGGGGCTGCGAGGTCTTACTGTGACCCTGTTCATAGGACTGAGGTCCATAGGGTGTAGACTCAGATCTGGACAAGCCTAATTGACTTCACTGATCGTTATTTGCCGAGGCATTTTAGACTCCGATTCTCACATCTCGCAGAAGAGGTGTTTTAGAGAGGTTACAGACCGAAGGACTTGTAGACAAATCAACCAATGCTCCCGTTTCCTGCAGCGGGTGAGATGGGGGAAACCCGCTCCATTCCCTTTTACACTGCAGGTTAGTTTTCACCACTTTAACCATGATCATATTAGTAAGTTATTGTGGAGCCAGAGCTCCAAGTAAATTAAAGGAAACGTTGACTCAGAGTGTATACTGTGTTCACCTTTGTCTGAGTTAATGCTTTAATGCGTAACATTTTGCCAAATTTTGTATTTTTCAGATTAGACTCTGTATTTACTTTGGTCAACTGGAATAATTGTCAATAATTTTTATTACACCCATCAGTCTATAAGCTCATTTTTTCACTCAGGGCAAATTCATAAATAGCTGTATTGTGTAGCTGTAGGGCAGAATTAAGCCTTAAAACTTAGAAAATTATTAAATCCTTTGCTCAATTCAGAGTTGCATATACAAGCTGATCCTGAGAGACCTGTGAGTAATACGCATTATACAGCCGCTGTTGCACATTTCTTTGAAACCTAATGTAAAAAACAATATTTAGAACTATGTTTGCCTACAAATAATGTAAAAATTATAAGCAGGGAAATGAAAATGTGATCTTTTAAGTCCTACTGGTTTCATAATTTAGTTGGTTTATAAACTGTAGACACCACGCCGTTAATACAAAGCAAAGGGAGGGGACATGCTGGGAGGTGCACTTTGTCATTTGCTACTGACACACTGACCCTCCCCTTTAATTCTGAAATACCTTTGGAGTAACTGTTTCAGGATTTCAGGAGTACCTGAAAAAGTGATTCGGCACAGCTGTTTCAACCTTTTCACTTCAAACTTAGAATAAACACATGGGACTTTTAGTTCTAAGAAAGGCATAGGAACTTTCAGGGTATTGTATCATAATGTTTGTTTCCATAAGATGTCATAAAGCTGTTTTTAGACTACACGTAGCATATTCACACAAGGTGTATTCCATGATAATCATCTTTTTAGCATACACAGAGTGTTCTCATGATATTGCTTGAAGAAATAAATGTTGCAGCAACTGCAACTTTTATATTACAGAGAACCCACAGGAAGTAATTCAGCTTTTCTTTTGATGAAGTGTTTTAGGCCCTTCTGTTGTAAGCACGCAGATTAATTAATTTGTTATTGATGACCAGAGAAATCCTGTATGTTTCTTGTAGCGCTTTATCATCCAAACAGTGGCTTGGATGATAAAGAAATGGATTATTTGTTATTAGTTTATTATTTGAATGATAAACAAATGGATACATGAATTGTTTGGATGATAAACAAATTTTGTATTGGATAAAACAAATGCTTTTGAATGACTGTTCTCTTGTAGCTAATAGGAGGGAGTATATTAACCACCAGATCTATATAGGTTGACAGTCCTTGGGATGTCTGCAGACACGAATTACACAGCAGGAATTAGCATAATTGACAGTTGATCTGGAAGTGCACTGTGCCTAGCAGTATTCGTCTTGCTCAAAGAATGCCATTTGGCCATAACAGATCCACTTATTTCACATTTCTGGTTTTTTAAACACTGATAATATTTCTTCTGTAAAACCGCCGAGATGAAAATTGAATACTTCCTTCCATTTATTTATAGTGTTGTCCAATTTGTTGTTTAACACCTGGGAGAGATCCAAGCTATTTCAGCAGAAATTTTATAAGCCATCTTCAACTCAGACATACACCCCATTATGAAGACTACATAGTGAGTAATGGTATTTGCAAACTACTGGACTCCATTTCTTTATGTGTATCTTCTTCCACACCTTTTACAATCACTCATGAAAAGAACTGAGCAGATAACTGCACCACAAAGTCAGGAAGCGTGGCAGATGTGTACAGAAACAGCATAGTCTGGTACTCAGAGGTGCCAACTTACGGATTCTGTCCTCAGTTCTGTTGCTGTCTAATGGTGGGACAAGGGAAAGGTACTCCCTTACCTCATTTCTTAACAGGTATTATGCATCTGACTCATGTTTATAAATGACTTGGAGATCCTCAAATGAAAACCTACGTACTTTAAATGAAAGTTGTTTCAACAACCCATTTTTATTCTATAAGAACCTGAGGTGACACGGTTGTACTTCTGACAGGTGCTGCAGCTGTTTGCTGTCTGAGTGGCCTGCAAAATAGGAAATGCAGCACAAGCATTAACATGCTGTTAGAATTTCTCAAGAATATTAGTCAGTGCTTTCCTATATTTATGTTTGATACTCATCCAGACAAAATCCCAAAGAAAGATATAAAAAATTATTTTTTTCGAAGGGTGCAAAAGCACCAAAGAAAATGATGTCCAAATGGAGGGCAGGGGTGAAGAACCATCTTAATAATTTGAACCTATAATCCATGCACATGGCGGAAACAGGCTTACGTATGACAGCACTGTAATGATAGCTCACGTATATAGCTTCATAAAGTATAGCTAAGACTTGAGTATTTATTTCTATACACAGTAATATAACATGCATCACCAAATTGGACTCTTTAATAAAGAGCATTATCATTGTTGGGTTTTGCATAATCACTGAATTACTCTGTTTCTGCATTTGACATTCTCATTTATTGCAAGTTTCATAATGATTTCTCTTGCTTTATGTTGCAATGTTTACCACTAAGGAGTAGAAAGTTAGGCAGTAAACTTTAAACATGGATGTAAACCCACTGAAACCAGTATTTTGTTAACTGGTAACTCAAGCAGTCAAAATGAAATCTATTAACACATTAATTACTATTTTGATATTCAATAAAATAACCTTTTTTTTCTTCTTTCAGGACATAAACACTGTTGGAGAAGTTCTTGTCGAAAGAGTTCTAGATGGGTCATTCTTAGAATATGTGCATGTGAATCATCCAAACAGCACGTAAGGGCTACTGCAGAAGAGTGGAAGGACATGTTCTGTAGATAAACATGGTCATTAAAATTTAGCCTTTTGCAGTTAATGGAGTGTTAGTAACCTGCATGGAGCTAATTTTTTTTTCCTTAAGCATTGTTTTGTTTTTAAATTATTTTTTAAATTAAATTTCAGTTTCATTAAAAAATGTGTTCTTTTTTTGTAAAAGAAAATATTGTCAGTTTCTGTAACAAAAATACAATGGTCCTGAACTCGCTGCTGGTCCAGCATACAGATACACTGGCTTTGACAGCAGCCTCTCCTATTTGTTTGCAGCTCCATTCCAGGAGCAGGCCAATCTTGTGTACATTGATGATGACAATGCAATGCTGGAGGTAGATGACAAACAACAGCATTTCAGATGCTACAGAACCAAACAAATTGGAACACATCCCCCCTCAAAACAGTATTGGGCATACTACCTACTGTCAAGGACTGCACGTAAGTTTCCATTTACAGTGCAAGATGAGACTCAAAATTAGCAAAGTAGGTAAGTGAAAGGCGTCTTGAAAGGATAGCAAGAAGTGAATACTATGTTTATTATTAAAAAATGGAAATCTGTTCAAAAGATTGAAAGCGTCTTTTAACTAACCTGTATTCTTCCTATGTAAGTTAAAAAAAGTAGGTAGTTTTTTTACATGTACAGTATAACACAGTATCTTTCAAAGATGCAGTTGATCTGTAAGAAATTAAAATTCATGATCGTGCATAGAAGCATGTACAGTGATTAAAGTAGCTTTAATCACATGGTATCACGTTAACAAGGAAACTCCCAATAGACTTTAGGTCTTTACTAGTTTTTCTTGGAATCAGAAAGTGGCTCCTTTTTGAGAAAAGAAAGATTCAATGTTTCATGCGCCTGAAAGTTGCTCTCCTTTCTCTTTGAGAACTGTCCTTGGGAATGAAAACTCCTCACTCAGAAGGATGGACAGTGCTGCTCCAAAGGGTGGAATTTGTGGGAACATTTGAGTAGCTCAAAAAGAAAAAATCTGGTCTGCCAGAGCAGAGTAGCCAAAAATATAGGGAAAAAGTTACTGGATTTATGGCTTCCTGCACATGTAAAAAATGTATAGGGATCATTTTATATGTATGAAATAAGCTACCACCATAGGAGTGTTGTCCTTAGTTTGTCTGTGGCTGCAAGGGTTCTTTGACAGTAGTGATACAGATACACCTGGCAAGAGCAAAAGATGTCCTTCCCCTTGCACGTGGCACCTTCTGATCCCCCTGCAGTTACACAGCTTTCTCTCTTTTCCCTTCTGCTCACATCCATCTTTGCCTGCTCCCACAGAACAAATCCCTGCCTTTTTCATGCAAGATGTGCTGTTCTTGCAGCAGCAGCAGCACTGTCAAGAAAGCAACCAAAATAATAGTTGTACGAAAAGAAGTTGTATAATAGCTGTGCGAAGGTGATCTAAAATGTACCTCTTCAGTGGCAGTTGCCCCCTGCAAACAGCAAAATTTTATGAGCAGTTCTACAAGTTTTCACTGTTGAGATTTCATTTCACAAACACATTTTATCATGAGGAATAAAAAGTTGACAGGGCCATTGGTTTCATTTCATCGAAAAAGTCTGATTTAAAATGCTTTCCTTCAAATAAATGTGTTTCATAAACTTCAGCTGCCTGATTTCTCTTTACGTGTTGTCTATGTCAATGGCAAAAACTACATATGATTTACAAGGCTGGTGCCATGCTATATATTCCTCCGTGGTGTACTGGTTGTCAACTCCAAGGTCACAGCTTTATTAAAGGATCAAGATTTACAATAATGTTAGCAAGAGCATGAATGCCTTCACACACACCTTCCTGTAGTTTACTTCCCTGAGGTCATCTGCGCAATTTCTCCCCCTGCCAAAAGCTACTAATCGATAAATACTGCGGTCTCCCAAACAAAGTTCAAATGGACCTATCATGTTCCTTTAGCAATAAATCTTTGCTTTTGTTTAACACCTGCCTTCAAAGGACGTAACCCTCTTTACCTGCAGTAATTAAATTAACTTCACAGCAGCCTTATTTGGTGATTAAAAACTGCTCCCCTTTTACAGATTGAGAAATTGAGGCATAAGGACATGCTTTGCTGAAGTCATACAGGAAGACTGAAAAGACTTGGAAGGCCATCTCTGCCCTCTGCCAGCCTCTTGCGTGCTGAGGCTGAAGGCCATGCTGCCTCTCTCCCAACGACTAACACATTGGTTGCGTAGCATCTGAACTGAGGCTTCTGTAACTCCTCCTTTTAATGCACTGTCACGGCATGGATAGGGCACACCTGAAGCTGGCTATACAGCTGTGGTATAGTCCTAACTGACACAAAAACACACAAGAAGCATTCTGCAGGCTATTTACCACTTTAGGTGTAGTTCTGTGTCTTCTTCTGGCTGTACTTGCACTGTTGAAGAGGTTACTGCCACCAACTGCCGCTTGTTACCTGTCGTGCCTACTCAGATCTACCAGCCTGGCTTCCTACTTTATTTCAGGGAAGAAGATAATCAGTTAATCACTTTAAATAGTAGGTTGTTTGCCAGCCCATGAACAGCTCAACTAAACCTTAGCAGCCTTGAACAGAGCAGTGATGAGCACAGGGGAGCAGTAACCTCCGGAGCTAGCACAGCCACGGTTACAAGAGGACATCTTACTGCAACGCCTCAAATCCCAGGCCTGTCCTCTTCCGGGAGATCCCTGCCCACGGAGCTCTGCCTTTTCCACCAGATTTTCTCCCGACCTGAAGCATGGGCAGTAACTATCCCAGCCCGGGCAACTTAACTCTTACATTGGGCCCATCGCTTCGGATGTGCTTCCCTTCAGTGTTTCAGATCTGGTACTTAAAGGCATTCAAATTTTGCCTCCATGTGGTCTAAAAACAAGGTATTTAGGGCAGTCATTGGCTTTTGCTCTGCTGTCTCTGCTTTTGCTTAGGAAGATACTAGCATTTTTAGTTAACAGTAATTGCAATAGATCCTGAATAAGAGAACAGGGCCAGCATCCTTCACAGAATCACAGGATTGTTTGCTACTCATCCTCACCTGAAGAGAGAGGTGAGCTTCAGCTTCGTTTCCTGCAGTTCCCTCTCTCCCCTCCAAACCATGAGCCCAGATGGTGGCACGGGCATTGCCTTTTGCTGTCGATCACTGGCAGATACAAGCAGCAGCTCTGATGGACGTCTGAAGCCTAAATAGCTTTGAAATGCTGGAGGCATAGGTGAACCACAGGTCTCAGAAATCTCCCCACCTAGTGATTTCCTCTGAACATCTAGCAACGGTATAGACAGCGACAGCCCCCAGGAGGCAGGGAAAACGAAGGTGAAGGACCCATTTCTCCTCAGCCCTTGTCCCGCATCTTTGATATGGGGTGAGAGACCAGGCCTAGCCTGAATCTTAGTTTTATTAGGAACTAATATAATCTTGACAGATTAATATATTCTGGAAAAATATAATCTCTACAAATCCATTTGTTTTTAAAGTATTGCCAGCATTTTGTTTGTTGTTTACCTGCCAAGAGTTACGCTCAAAGGAGGTCAGTGCTAGATGCGCTTGACAGGTCCAAAGTCTTCCCTACCCGGAGAAATTTGTTGGCATTACTATTTCGCTATAACGATATTCTTATAATTACTTATTCCGGAAGAAAAGCGCACAGCCATACTGCTGAATTAAGATTTTGTCAGTATCACCCAGGAGGCCCAAATGTTACTAATACCACTAAAACTATTGCACAGAACTACCGCTGCCACCAGTCGATCTATAAATAAACGGGAAGCTGAGCAGAAACGGTGTCGTTATTGCCTTATTTGTGCAGAAGGTGGTCGTAAAAGCTTTCCTCCGATGTCGGGCCTGGGCCGGGGGCCGGCGCCGGGGCCCCGGGGCCGGAGCCCCGGCGCCCCGGCGCCCCGGCGCCGGCCCCCGGCCCCGGCGGGCACCGCGGCGCCCCCTAGCGGGCACGCGCTGAGGGGTGGGACCGTCCGCCGCCGCAGCGGCCCCCCCCCCCCCCCCCCGCCGGCGCCGGCGCCGGGCTCTCGGCCCTACCCGGCGGCGCCGCGGCCCCAGGCGCCTGCGGAAGGGGAGGTGCGCGGCGCCGGCACCCGCGGGCCCCAGGAGGGCGGTGGGGCCGGCGCAGAGCGGTAGGCGGAGCGGGGAAGCCTCCCGGGCAGGGCGGAGCGGAGGGAGGAGAGGCCGCCCCGCCGTGTCATAGCAGCCCCGCCGGGCCGGGAGGCGATCGCCATGGAAACCCAGGCCCCGGTCCCGCCCCTGCCTCCCGGGAGAGCGGCGGCGGGGCGTGGGTGCCGCCGGGAGCCCGGCCGGAGCTGCGGCTGGGCCGCTGGGAGGCGGCAGCCGCCGCCGCGGTGGCTCCCTCTCCGGGCACCGCCAGGTAGAGAGCGGGGCGGGGGCGCTTCCCGGGCCGGGGAGGGAGGGAGGGGCGGGGCGTGCGGCGCGCAGGCCGGGCCCGCTCCCCCACCCGCCTCCGCCGCAGCCCGGCCTCCCACCTGGTGCCAGGTGCCCACCCGCCATCTTCTCCCGGACCCCCGGCGCCCTCCGCCCCGCGCCGTGTCCCGCGGCCCGGGGCGGCCCGGGGCTGCCCGGCGGCGCCCCGCGGGAGCGGAGCTCAGCTCAGCGCGCCAGGGCGGGGCTTGTTTCTTGTCCCCGATCCACACGGAGAGGCCCTGACGTGTTGCCATGGCCGAGGGAGCCGCCGCGGCGGCAGCGGGCTTCAGCGAGGACGATTTTTACTGTCCCGTCTGCCAGGAGGTGTTCAAAACGCCTGTGAGGACTGCGAACTGCCAGCACGTGTGGGTATTCCTCCCTCCCGCGCCCCCCCGCCCCCTGCACAAGCCTTTACCTCGCCTCCTCCGGTTCTCTGGCTTTTCCTGCTCTGCCCCCCACGCCCCAGCGCACAGACCCTCGGCCTGGAGCCAGCCCCGCCGGGAGGCGGGACGCGCAGCGGGACCCGGGGAGCTTGTTACCGCCGGCCGCCCCCCGGGGCACGCCGCCGCCGAGAGCTGGCGTTAAGGCTTGCATGCGAAGTGCCGCCCCCGCCTGCCCTCGCCTCTTTCTTTTGTAGCGAATGAGGACCGGTCAGTTAGGAAAGCCACCACTCGAAGCAAGTCCCCGGTTGTCTGGTCGGTGGTGGCCGAGTTTCACAGCCGATGAAAACGTCTTGCACATCTAACCTAACTCGCGTTTTTAACTTTATAGTTTCCTGTTCGTTTTCAAACGAGGACCATAGCATAGTTGTTCTCTCTTTTCAGTTCATCTCTTCATAGTGGAAGAGTATGCATTTTTCAGAGGAACGTTTAATTACAAGGTGCTACTTTGCAGAAAAGCAAAATAGCTTTGGCAGTTGATACACGAGGAAAAGAAAGTGAGAGGAGAACTGCAAAAGCTGATGAACTGAAATCTTTGGAAACGCATGCTAAATGAAGCTTTGCAGTATTTTTGGCTCCGCTTAAGGACAATAAACAGGAGTTACTCCGATAAGATTTTCCAGTATCATGTGCCTGCTGCACCATTTAATATCTCATTAATGATCAATCTGGTGTACAGCTCAGGAATACTAGTCAGTAAATAGTAAGATCTTTACCTAAAGTGCATCGCCAGGTTCCCCTAATTTCCGTATGCTTCTTTGTAAGCACTATTATTTAATCTTGCTTATATTTATAAAGATTTGTATTCAGTAGACTATTACTCTAATGTGTGTATCTTTTTCCTAATAATCGCCAGCTCTCTTCAAGGACAAAGTATCTAACTCTCTTCACTTTGCTAACCTGTGTTTGTGGTAACTTTTTAATTTAGGTTTTGCAGGAAGTGCTTCTTGACAGCTATCAGAGAAAGTGGAACACATTGTCCTCTCTGCCGGGGGAGCGTGACTAAAAAAGAAAGAACATATCCCAAAAGGGCTCTAGATGTTGAGAACAGTATGAAGAAAGCTTCTGGGGGCTGTAGATGCTGTGAGAAGCAGGTAGAGTAAAACTTTACAAAAAGTTGGATAAATTTTTTCTTATTTTTGACCAGACACACTTTTACTGTGTGTTGTTCTTGTCTTGGAACTAAAGAGCCTGTAGCAGTTTGAACTTAGCTTTGTATGGCCTGTACATGTACTAGGCATGCAGTGCCTGCTAGGTATGCCTAACAGGTGTAAACTGAAAGAGGATCTTGTATTTTCTATAAGGACTTTTTAAGTGGAGTACCAGTTTTTTCCCCGAAACAATGCGAAAACTGGATATAGCTATAAAATTGGCAAAAGAAAAGTTAGACAAATGAAAATGGAAGTTGCAGGTATATGGAAAACCTCAGAAACTTTCACCATGGAAATGAAAGTGCTTAGAGCTACTGTAAAATTTAATTTAAAACCAAAAAATACAGGTTGATTACTCTCAGTGTACATACAATCATATGTAATTTCCCCCTGCCCCATCAGTCTGTTTATGTTCCCTTCGTTCCCTTTGTAAAGGGGTCATTATTTTCAGAACATTGGGTGAAATCTTGACCCACATTGAAATCAAGAGTAATCTCTCTTCTGATATAAATCGATGCAGGATTTCAGCCACACATTTTGATTACGTCGAATTGCATCAAATCCAGGCAGTTGTCTCCATGTTTGTTTTGTTTCGCTTGGGACTTAGTTCTGCCAATGTGAAGATTAGCACTAGTGGAAAGCTGAGCTGCTTGCTTTGTTCCACATGATTCATTAGGATGAAAAGCTAGGAGAAAGAAACAGTAACAAGTTGGTAAACTGGAAGGAAGAACCAAACAGATCCCCAGAAGAAGTTTAATGGAATTTAGGCACAGACGCACAAGATGTGATCTTGTTCAGCTTCTAAACCCGTAAGCACTTTCTGACAGTGCTGTTGGACCCAAAATTCTGATTTAGAGCATGTCCAGCACAGCTGTTTTCTGACAAATCTAAGCAACTCATCATCTTACCTTGCATTTAAGCTGGATAGGCAGCCTTAAGTTAGTGTTCATTCACCTTTTTTTTTTTTCCCCTTTTTTTATTTATCTCAAAGAGAAAAGTTATGTATTCTCAGAACACACTTAATGCAAAAAGATTTTGCTCTGCACAAGGTAACAGCAGGCCAGAGAAGACTGAAGGAGCAGTGGTGCTTATCCCATCCTCATGGCCCCTCTCTGTCGTAGCTCATCAGTTATTGATCCTGGATGTGGGAGATGTAGTTCCTGTGACTTTATTTCAGTTAAATGGAGTTTACTCGCATCTTTCACCCCTGAGAGAGCTCTCTCAGTTGCTTGGCTGTGGGGGTTTGGGGAGTGGGAATGTTCTCCAGTCTCACAGAGTGACAGAGGCTCTATGGAAAAAGGAATCGAAGATCTCCTGTTGGGGAAGGAAGTGTTCATGCTGAGAGGGGAGACACAAGTTCTGGTTTCTGCTGCATATGATGTCTAAATAATTCCTGCATGCATTGCTTTCTGTTGGCAGAATTATCTCTTCCTTCTATCCCTGGATTGTTTAGTATAATTTCAATAATTTGGCATTTCATTTACAGGTTAGATTTTCGTGGATGAGACAGCATTATAAAACGTGTAAGAAGTATCAGGATGAATATGGTGTTTCTTCTATTATTCCAAACTTACAGATTTCCCAAGATTCAACAGGGAACAGGTAATCAGGGTGTTTTATGTATAACAATGCATCATCTTCTTCCCCCACCCCCCAAGGAAAGTATTTTTTTTCCAGGGCATGCCTTCTTTTTGCAATAATTATTGTCCATATTTTTGTGCTTCAAAAATGACTGTGTTCCCAGGTCTTTTTCTTTACTCTTAGCAAACAGAAGAAAACCTTTCTACGTGATGGTTTGGAATGTCTTCTAGGGACTTTCCTAAAAAGTGTATAGTATTTGTAGCTTACTTTCATTGCCTTGACAGCATTTGACGAGCTTACTTTGTAACAGATTTCATAATATTTAGCCCCAGGGAAGTTTCCTTCTCTTTTTATTCCCTGCCCCCCCCCTTTTCTAAGTCTGTTTTAGTGGGTATCCTGTTTAAAAACATTACTGTGCAAGCTTTTGCTTTCTGATTGAATTTATTTTCAACTGATCTCTTCTGAAACATGTAAGGAACTCCAGTATGTTACACACCATAAAATACAAATGCCACTTACCATTTGTTTTTCAGGCAGTAAAGCTAAAGAACTTTCTTTTTCATACCTTTTCACTAATGTGTTTGGTTTGGTTGAGGATTTTTGCTTATTTTTGAAGACCTTTTTTTACATGTTAATTTCATAGAGCTTTATTATATATAGCCTGTCCTTTATTTACTTTCTTTTGACATCTATTTTCTATTTTTAGCAGACTGAACTTCTCTGTGTTTGGTTTTCAACCCATCACTATATTGAAAGCGGAACTTTAAGCTGTTACTAGAAATAGTTGCAGCAATGTTCCCGGAAAAATGACGGAGAAGATTATACTGAGTACTACTGAAAGGCATTTAAAGAATAATGCAGTCATCAGGCACAGTCAACATGGGTTCACAAAGGGAAAGTCCTGTTTAACTAATTTGATATCCTTCTACGATAAGGTCACCCACCCAGTGGATGAGGGGAAGGCAGTGGATGGAGTTTTTCTGGATTTTAGTAAGGCTTTTGATGCTGTCCCTCACAGCATCGTTCTGGACAAGTTGTCCATCTGTGGGATGAGCGTGTTCACGGGGCGCTAGGTGAAGAACTGGCTGAAGGGCAGGGCTCAAAGGGTTGTAGTGAATGGGGCTACATCTGGCTGGCGACCGGTCACCAGCGGTGTTCCTCAGGGCTCAATTCTAGGGCCAGATCTGTTCAATACATTTATCAACGATCTGGATGCAGGAGTTGAATGCACCATTAGCAAGTTTGCTGATGATACCAAATGGAGGTGCTGTTGACTCTCTTTAGGGACAAGAGGCCTTGGAGAAGGATCTAGATAGATGGGAGCATTGGGCTGTGATCAATGGGATGAAATTTAACAAGTCGAAATGCCGGATTCTGCACCTAGGACAGAGTAAGGCCGGGCACAAGTACAAACTGGGAGAGGAGTGACTGGAGAGCAGCCCTGCAGAAAGGGATCTGGGGGTGCTGGTCGACAGCAGGATCAATAGGAGTCAGCAGGGTGCCCTGGCAGCCAAGAGGGCAAACCGCATCCTGGGGTGCATCGAACACAGCATAACCAGCCGGTCAAAAGAGGTGATTATCCTGCTGTATTCAGCATTGGTGCCACCTCACCTTGAGTACTGTGTGCAGTTCTGGGCCCCACAATTGTAGAAGGATGTTCAGGTCCTTGAATGTGTCCAGAGGAGGAGGGCAACAAAGCTGGTGAAAGGGCTGGAAGGAATGTTCTATGAGGAGTGGCTAAGGACTTTGGGCTTGTCTAGCTTGGAGAAAAGGAGGCTGAGGGGCGACCTCATTGCTCTTTACAGCTTCCTGAGGAGGGGAAGTGGAGAGGGAGGTGCTGATCTCTTCTCCCTGGTATCCAGTGATAGGATGTGTGGGAATGGTTCAAAGTTGAACCAGGGGAGGTTCAGACCGGACATCAGGAAACATTTCTTTACCGAGAGGGTGGTTAAACACGGGAACAGGCTTCCTCAAGAGGTGGTCGATGCCCCAAGCCTGTCAGTGTTTAAGAGGCATTTGGACAATGCCCTTAATAACATGCTTTGACTTGGTCGGCCTTGAATCAGTCAAGCAGTTGGACCTACAACGATCATCTAGTCCCTTCCAACTGAACTAGTCTAGTCTAGTCTATTCTATGTTCCACCGAAGTGTCTGGATATTGTTATATCACTATTTATTGACTATGCCACAGTAGAATACCTGTGCTTATAATATTACAGAAGTACAAAAAATGTACCATGACCAGATTTGTGACTGTTAATATTCATGTTCTTAGGATGATCAGCATGTCTGAGCAGTTTCTTCTGGCTTAGCTAGAGGTGCATATATGGTCAAATTTACTTTCTAAAATGTTCCTGTCTGTCACTCTTACTGTAGGAAATAGTTTATTTTGTGCATAGCATAAGCAAACTTATCTTGCTGTAGTTGAAAGTTGCAAATTATTTGTGTAAACGCATGGCAGTTAAATGCCTATTTACATAGTCCTAAGTCAAAAAACTTAAAGTGCTACCTGTCTTACGTTCATGTTGTTCATAATGCCTTTTGAGCTACTTGGCTGTAATGTCCATTACTATTCTTATGGACTAAATGTCTGTTGTCTTATGTACCACTTTCCTATAAAGTTGTGTAGTATTTTCACCAAGGGTCACCATGGTAACTAAATACTGAGACGTATCAAAGGAAAAGTTGTGAGAGTTAAAATATGTGCCATTATATGTTTTGCCTTGAAATTCATGGGACTTAATGGATATTCCCCCCCCCCCCCCCGTTACTGTTAAACTTCTAAAAATTTTGATAGTGGAGTAAAATAATCTCAATTTTCTTTTTTTTTTTCTTCATTTAAAGTAGCAGGAGTGATGCAATATCTGATAATGGCGAGATGGCTAATAATCAAATACTTCAAGGAGAAACAAGGTAGGCTGCTTATTTTTCTATAGTTACTATTAATATAGATCCAGACAATCATAGTGCAAGCTTATACTAACTTGAAAAAGAACCCACAAACACCTACAACAAGTTGTATTGAAAAAACCCTGTAGTTTCTTCTACATTTGTATCTATACATTAGAATTTGTTTTTTTTCATTACTTTTACTGAAGGATTTGAACTAAAAGAATTTACCAGTAAGTAAGAACAGGGTGCAGTTGCAATTGGAACAAAAGAATTTTCTAAAGTCCAAGTCTCAGAAGAATGCGTTTAGGTGTACAAATAATAAATGTGCTTTAAAATTGCCATTTGGAAGTAGCAGTGGAACTCCATTAGATCCACTATTATGTCAGTGAGGGTGGGGGTTTTTTTTGTTGTTATGAAAATAAGGGAAAATAATGACAAGATAACAGATGAATTAAGCTTTCTGTAACGCTACTTCTAAAACTCTCTTTTCTGTTTAATACTGTGTATTTCTGTTTACAGTGGACATCCAACCTTCAAATGCCCCCTGTGTCAGGAAGCCAATTTTACCAGGCAACGTTTGCTGGATCACTGTAATAATAGACATCTTTATCAGATAGTTCCTGTAGTAAGTAGAGTTGCTTATATATGCTTCTTAAGCTACTTTCATTATAATTACATGAACAATTTTAAATGTGCAGTAGCTAGTCTATATCTGTAAAGATCACTGTGGTCTGAGAAAGACAATATGCTTAATGCAGTGCGTTATTTAACTTGAGGAGTGACTTTCATTTGAAAATGTTTCTTGTCCAGCTTCTTGCCGGTTCTAAGGCATTTCTGACTTAGCCGTCTCATTTATTTTGATGTGAAACAAACTCAGTTTTTGAGCCTGACACTCTTCTTCATTTTATAATTCAGAACTGTTTCTGTAGAATCCCATTTGTAACGTAACTATTGTTTCATGTGAAACCTACAGTTACTTGAAAAGTAATCTAAGGTAATCGAAGGGAGTGAAGGAGAAAAATCTGTTTGGTTTTTTGTTCTTTTCATCTGTATAGGGTGTGTTATTTTTTCTTTTGGCTTACTTGATCATCTCAATTGTATGAAAATCCTCCCAAACAATAAGGATGCAGTAATCACTTTGTTTTCTAAATTCTAAGCAACAGAAATTGACAAAAAGAGTGCCAGACAGATGTGATAGTCCCCCACTCCTAAGAGAAACACTTAAGAAATTTGGCAAGTTGAAATGTAATTTTTGAATGTTACACAATTGAGGAAAAGAACACTTAGAATTTTATGTGAACATCTTTACTGTATTTTGGTAGTGGATGAGTAATAGACTAGTTATTCCTGTAGAACGTCTTTAATGCATTCTGTATTACCAATAACTTTTTTTTTAATTCTTTCTCTTTCCCCTTCCCCTCCAAATTCAGATCTGTCCTATTTGTGTATCTCTTCCTTGGGCAGATACTAACCAGGTTACTAGAAATCTTGTTAGCCATCTAAATCTAAGACACCGGTTTGACTACGGAGAATTTGTGGTAAGCTTTTTCTTCTTTGATGTGTAGGGGAATAAATGGTAACTTCTTTCTATAAATAAAAATGCCAAATAAAAAATGTGTACCAAACTTGTTTGTGCTCTGGACATGCTATGTTCCTGCTCTGTACAGAACTCAGAAGCAGGCCTGTCTGTTCTTAAACTTTCTGTTATCAACATGAAGTGCTACCGGGAATAGGTTTTGTCAACAGTTAAGCTCTGCTCCAAACTGATGGCTTAAGTCTTTAGCTTAGTGTTCTCAATCTGAACTATTTATTCCTCCAGAACAGTTTATTACTGCTGCTTCTGGGGGAAACAAAATAGATGCTACTCTGTTTTATTGACATTTTTGACCTTTTATGGCAGAAATGGCTAAATCATAATTCTTAGGACTCAAAGTGCAGCTTGACTAGCTGGTATTGCTGCTACAGCCTCTATTCCAGTATGTTGCGAGTGAGGCTGCAATGTGAAAAAGAGATGTGTCATTAAATCATTGTTCTGGTTGCCTTCTTTCAGGCTCACTTTGAGTAAATGACCTTGGAGTAGATGCAGAACTACATACACAGATGTAGTCACTGGGTGGATCGTAAGTCAAGCCAACCAGTTGAATTCTGCATATGGGACCAGAGAGCTGGAAAGTTCGTGTTGTAGTTTCTACAGAGTTTGACAGGCTTTGGGGTACACTGCTTGAGCTTTGTGTGGGACGAGCACAGTATTTGAGGCATAGGCAGCCTCACTGGTTAAAGGTGGCAAAGATGATGCATGTTGTTCTTTGTGTTGAGTGATCTGTGACAAAGGCATGAAGAGCTAGGGGACTGGGCTCTTCAACATGACTGCATCTTGCATGTTTGAGGATGTAGAACTGGTGATTGGAATTCTGATTTGGGGAAGCTGTCAGAATTGCACTAAAAAGGTGCATTACTCTGGCGTATTAGCAACTTCAAAGACAGCTTTTCAAAAGTAGCAGGGTTAACCACCCATCTTTTGTGATACATGTTTGCTTTCTCATTTTAAGCAGTATATTCTCAACAATCTGTGATTACTGTTGTCTGGGGATCACATTTCGTTTCTATTAATGGAGGATGTTATGGCTGGTTGGAAGCCCTGTTATAAGAATTGCATGACACAGTCAGCTTTCCTGAGCTGGCTGTTCTGTAATGTAATTGAGCCAGGGAGAGAAGATGGACCCTTCTGTTTAATGAGCCTTGTCCCACTCATCTGATTCTTCTCCTGTCTCATGTATCTCTTGGTACTTGGTTAAATAAAAGATACTGTGCAACATAAACAAGCATCCAGTACACATAGAGATGGGGAGTCTTCATCTAGGTGCCAATTCCTGTGTAAAAATGTGGAAGATGAATGATTAAACTAAGGACTATGGTACATCTTGAGTATTTGTCCATTTTGATGATGTTTTCATTTTGTTTAGAATCTTCAGCTTGATGAAGAAGCCCAATACCAAAATGCAGTTCAAGAATCCTGTCATGTGAACTTTTAAAGTATAGCTCCCCTTCATCTTACTGATTATCTGAGAGAAAAATTACATTCATTCTATTGGTGATCTGAAGTGTATATTAATAAAAATGGTATTCAGTAACCACTTTTCAGGCTTAACTTTTTTCCACGCTTATAAGGACTTTTCATAAACAATTTTGCTGAAACTCGAACTTCACATCTTTACTGAGATCCATCCCTGTGGAATTAGGGACCTTTTTGGAACTTCTCATTGTTGTCTTGATTTTTCTCTAACTTTTACTACTCTGTTAGTTACATGGTTGCTTTTATTAATGTCAGATATTTTAATTCACCAAAACCAACTTTGAAAGTAGTATCTTTAGGAAGACATGCAAAGATGCTCTGTTGCACTGTTGAGTTTCTTTAAGTTCAGCTGTCATCTGCTAAGATATCTATGAGATGATAATTTTTTTCTCTCCTCCTGCCCGAGGACAAAGTTTTATTTGATGTCGTGATTTGTTTTTTTACCGTTACTATGTGAATGAAAATAACAGCAACTTAAGAAATAAAAGTATTTGTTTTCTATAGATCAACAAGGCAGAGCAGGTTTTTTTTCACCTTTCATTGAGAAAGAATGATGCCATTGCCTAGGAATAATTACATCTATTTTTTTCCCCTTTCGGAGCGTAACTGAAATAGGACGATTGCTTACTAAAGCGATGGGTGAGGAGTTTTGCCCTGTACTCCCAGCTACTAAGGAAGATGGTTCCCCGACATACTTTCTGAGCAATTCAAAATGACGTGCAAAAGGTATACTTTTTCGGTATATGACTGTGACCGGCTAGTTTTTCATTTTGTTGGAGCTTTTTAAGAACTTACATTGTTGCATGTGGAATTCATGTTTTGGTCTGTTCTGTCTTTCACGGAAGGCTGTGTAACTAGAGAACTGATTGGCTTCAGAGCTACCAACACTCAGAAATGAACTTGTTTATTTTGGTAAGACTGTTTAAAACTTGGACATCTCCTGCATCCAAAGGCTTTGAAAAAACAGCTGAGAAGAAAAACTTGCTCTAAAACAGTTACCAACATATTTTAAGAGTTCCTATTCTAGATTTCCACATTCCCAGCAAGACCGTCATTAAAAACAGAGGAAACAGCAATAACGCAATTTTGAATTTAAATGGAAAATCCATTTGTAAGAGAACTTCAAGGTCTTTCATTTAATACTAATGGGGAGAAGGGGAAAGCAAGCTGCACAGCTTATATTTTGTAGGTTTAAATAGTGACTGTTCTGAATCTATACCTTTTCGGACTGACTCTTCATCCTGTGTCACCATAGCCCATTGTCAAACTACTGTTCTTAATGGGTATTGTATACGTGGTGAAGAACATCCGCAGTAATTTTCCTAGTCTAGTTGGTGATTTATGTGTAATAATACCAGTTGTGCAGCCAAAGTACCATCTGCTTCTTGTACCCTGGCTCCCATTTGCTCTCCAAATACAGGTTTTGATTATTCTTTAAATACTGGGATATTTCATATTCCAAAACTGGTAAGGTTGAAATGCCTCATTCTGCCATGTAATGGTGGTTTCAGAACTGAATCTTAGTTCTAATATGTTGAGCGTTGGAACTAAAACACTATACACTATAACTTGACATTTCTATCTTCTGGTTTTTAAGAGTGTAAAACATCACTGAAGGCATAGCTGGCTGAAATACAGAGAAAGTTTGCTTTTTCAGAAATGTCTGAAGGTTATATTCTTTTTATAGCAACATGTCTTGCATTTTGTTACTGGCTTAATACGGTATTTAGGCAGCAGGCCATGCTTTGATCTTGTACTCTAACTTCCCTGTTTGCCCCCAATACTCTTGTCTGTGTATTCTCACTCATCTGTCAGCTCTAGGGCTTGTGTGACCACTTACTGAGTTGGAGTGGCTCACTGATCCAACTGAAAAGGTTGTTTGGATTTTTTACTTTCTCTTTTCCTCTCTAAAGCTGACTATGAAATAGTGCCCTTTGACAGAAAGGAATTTCAAGGTAGCCTGATGCTAAAGTTTTAGCTTTTTAAAATAAAAACGCATACTGTGGTGATTTTATTACTGCATACATTTCCTAAGGAATTTAATAGTTATATGTAAGTTTAGTTAACCTTTTTAGATTCAATAAAATATTTATATGATCTGGCAATAAATGCCTACAGCCAATACAGATTCAGAATGCCTCATGGACACTGGAACTAGTTATTTCTATTACCTGAACATACCTTGAGAATTGCAAATGAAATTACATCTATTTTAAAACTCTGGGAAACAAATTTTTCTATAGCAATAATTAGTTGTCACTCGATGCATAGTTGCTGAGCATTTTAGTCATGTTTAAATGTTGAGAGACTTGAATACACATTTTAAAGCAACAAATGTGTATAAATGCAATATAAAAAAACTTGCAGAATGTTTATCCTCTTTATTTGCATATGATAAAATCTGTATTGGCAGGTGCTGCCTTGTTTAAGATTTTATACTTCTAATATGAAGAGATTGCATCCAATACATTCACTAGGTAAGCGTTTAATGAAAATGAAACAATATTTAAATATGCTGCTGCTGGTCATGATCTTTCTCACTGAAACTCAGACATGCACAAAAAGCTGTGTATTTGTGATGGGTGATGCTTGTACTCGAAGCATGCAATCTTTACTAGAAGATTGCTGTTTAACAATGTTTTCATGTTCATGTTGCATTGTGTATGGTTTCAGTATGGTATATTATGTTTGAATTGTACCTTCTATTTTTTCTCCTATTAAAGTATTTTATTTTCTGTTTGTCTCTTTGTTGCATAATAAAGATGATCAGTCCCCTTGACGCTACTTCTTCCTTTCCAGATGCTTTCTAAACTTAAGTACATGGTCAGTTGTATGCCTTCACACTTTAAATGATTAGAATGGCGTGTATGCTGCTGGAACCGATGAATTGTGGCTCGTGATCCTCTCACGAGCTGACAAGTTACCTTATATCATGTCTTAAGATCTTTCCATGAGCAGAAAAGATGATAGGTTGGACAAAACTCATTCATGCTTCTTTTCTGCCTCCCATGTTCATATGTTGCTGTCCCATGTGATTTTAATAGAGAAATAACCTCCTAAAAGGAGAGAGAAAGAAGTATGTAACACTTGGGGCCAATAGCAAAACCTTGTTATTTAAAGGTAGATTTGCTAAGAAGAGGTAATGTTTTTCTGAGGAAAAAATTGTCAGTAAGTTTGGGCTGGTTGCGGTGTTGGACCAGCAAGGTGGCATCTAGATGATTTATCCTTCTGCCCTGTATTTCTGAGCTGAAAAAACCTTTGGTTATCTTTTGTGCTTTTACAGTCTAAGGACATACAGATGATAATACGGTTATGAAATTGAGTTAATGTCTTATTTTGAACGCTTGACATATAGCAAAA
This sequence comes from Aptenodytes patagonicus, assembly GCF_965638725.1. Classification (NCBI taxonomy): domain Eukaryota; kingdom Metazoa; phylum Chordata; class Aves; order Sphenisciformes; family Spheniscidae; genus Aptenodytes; species Aptenodytes patagonicus. The sequence goes on along the minus strand of NC_134950.1, from coordinate 49,064,453 downwards.
ATATGTAAATTTACTTTTTATTAGTTTATTGTTCTTTCCCCTTAGAATGTCGTTTTCTGAGCTCTAAATGGATTGTTGTACCTCGTAAATCTGGTTATAAGCCCTTTGTTAGAGATTCCATTTAATTTTCTTTTACTATAGCAATGCATATTTCATTGTTTAGAGAGAATGCACTCAATGTGTTTAATTCTCATTGGCAGTATGTTGGTTATAGGATACGTGAGCTCTACAGAACTCTTTGTCCTGCTCCAGTCCTAAGCCAGGGCTTCATTCCCCGGGAAAGGGAGGGACTTTGTGCACCCAGATCATCTTCTGACAGGTAGTCAGGGCTAGAAGGTTTTCTGTATTTGGGAAGCATTCCTGTGTCCCTCTTTTTAGATGGGGCTTTTGAGTCAGGTGAGATTTGAACGCATGAGTGTCTGTGAGGACTCTGCTACAAAAAAGTACACCTAGTATGTTTTTTATATCTTTTGCTTTATGCTGAAACGGACACACTAATTCACGGACGCTTGTAAGAGATGTGCACTTTGCAATGTCTTGTAAACACCATGCCGTTTGTGAAATGGCTGCAGAACCTGGCAGCCAAGGTTGTTTTATTGCAGGCAAGCGGAGCTACAAGAATATCTGACAAAAGCATCTTCAGGGTTCTTTTAGAATTGGAGAAACTAGCAATGAAAGGGCACAAACACTACATAGTCTGTTCTCAGTGCAGTGTGCATTTAAACTTGCCCTAGATAATCAGGTTTCTTTTGTGTCCTGTTGCGGGTATGTTTGAAAACACGTAGGAGACAAAATTCAGGGCCTCTGCTATGATAGGGCTTTTCAATAATGTTAAAATTGCCACTTCCCAGTGAATTACCAGACTCTTACTAGGGTCAAAACATGGACTTTTTTTTCCCCACTCATGAGTAAAGTAGGTCTGTACGGTTTCTTACTCTCCTCAAACTGTAGTTCTGCTTTGGGAAGGACCAGTTTTCACCTCTTCATTTTCCAGCCCTAACCAGCCTTATTCTATCTGTAACATTTTCTTCTCTGCCCTGCCCCCCATATATCTCTGGTTTTGTGGACATGATCAGGAAAGAGCTAGGAAAGTAAGTTTTATGTTTATTTCCCCCCCCAAGCTGTTAGGAAATTGGGGGGGGGGGGGGGGAAAGGAAAAAGTCACCGCTGCCAAATGCATTCTGTGGAAAGCATCTAATTCCATTTTAAATCTTTGCCTTAAATCCTCTGTATACATTTAGGATGCATTCTTCAGCTTCACAAAGGTGCAGGTCATTTCCCAGGGCTTAGTGACAGAATACTGTTTTTATGAACTTGCTTAAGCTTATGAGGATGCTTAGTCACTGAGAAAAGTGTTCCTCACTATTACTTTACATTCTTTTTCTACTCTTGTGGTTTTTTCTCTTTTTTTCCTCTGTATGTATTTCCCTACAGCAATTCTCCGAAGTTTACTCTGTCTGTTTCCCTCCCACTCCCCTTTCTGTCTTTTAAAGTAATCAGCAATTAAATAGCTAAGATTATATTACTTAGCTACTAAGTATGGTCTCATATTCTGTATGTTTTATAAGCTCCTCTGGCTGTGCCCTCAATATCTTGGGGCTGATGTGAGCCTCAGGGGTAAATAGAGTAACTAAGAAACTCAGCATCAATAATTTCCAGAGTTTGCCTGCCATGTTTACTTCTATGGCTGGAGGAGTTTATATTTCTCAGAAAGTGTTTGCAGTTTGAAAGAATCTGAATGTCTTACCAGTCAGATTTTTTTTCTTTTTTGAATGCTAGAAGCATTTACTTTGTTTGTTTTCTTTGAGGGGAGGGTATTTTTTTTGGATTGGAGAGACCAGGATGATGATTAAAATCAAAAACATCTCAGACACCTGCTCTTTAACAGTAATAGGCACTTGTTTTTGAGAAAGCCTTGCATTAGGTTCTCTGTTTTTGCAGAAGACAGTAGGAAGATGGTGGCTTTTTTCTCCAGGGTAATGGCTGTGGCAGTAGTGTCACAGAAGGTGCGATTTATGTGCTACCTCAATTATGAGACTGCTCAACTTCAGTAGTTTCTCTCATGAATTCTTCTTTCATAATTCAAACCACAAGAGGGCACTGAATATTTTTGGGTTGTCTCTAAATAAGCATAGTATTTAAGGATGCTACTTCACGAAGTAGTTGTATTCTGAAACACTTTTAGATAGGGGATTTCTATCCAGATGTTTCATAAAATGTAATTAATCTTGTATATGTGTTATGGGTTAAGAGACTGACTGGGGTCATTCCAATCTACAGAAAGAATATTTCTAACTTGCTTTAAAACCTCAAACTTACAGATTTACTTGTGTGTTTTATCAGCTGTGGCAAGTAAGCTGTGTTCCCCCAGGACTGGGAAGGACTGAGCGCTCCCCAATTTGCGAGTGAACGTGAAGTGTGACGTGTTCATGCAAACTCCATTTGCTTGCAAGACTTTTCCTTCCCCAAAAGCGTTCTTTAGAGGTCGTCTTTAAAACTAAAGCGTTGTAGTGCACACAGGAGTCACACGGGGGCATCTGAGGACTGTTGCATTCTGTGATAATGAGCAATGGGGTTATTGCTGATTTTTGACTTCTTGCTTTCTGAAACTGCATGCATGTCAAAGGACCTCGCTGATTCCACCTGCTGCGGTGATGAGGTCCACCGGCTGCCAAGTACAGGTATGCTTCATTATCCCTTCGTATTATTTAGGTCTTTTAAGTTATTCTCTGGCAGCACATGCAATAGTTTGGGGTTGCTACGGGCCTCTGGAATGAAGAGAGAAATTCTCCCAGCTAAGGCTCATGCTCCATCATCTGAGAGAGAGCTAAGTATCCCTGGAGTATGCTTCTGTAGTGGCATGATACTTAGTGGCCAGCTACAGCCACTTTAGTAGCCACATACCAGTCACAGTTTGTTTCACGCTGTAATCTGATTCATATGTACCATAAAATAAGTTTGTGTAAAAACATGTCAGACATGATTCAGATTCCTGTGAAAGGGGGAGAAGTGTAATCCTATATAAGTAATTATTTAATTTATGAAAGATTGTTTTCTCACACAAAAGATAATGGTTAAAGGATGTGTCTGAAGTGGCAGTGGGCAGTAAGGAATGCAACACTATACACCCAAGCTTCTGCTGTTTGCTTTTTAACCTTGCTTTTTAATTTATGTGTAGCTAAGCAGTGGGAGAAAACTGAAGGTCTGCTTCATTTTCTTGATAACTCTTAATGAAAGCAAACATGTCTTGTTTGCTCCTCTGCAAGAAGATGGAACATTTGTGTTTGATATCAGTTGTAATTTTCACTTTCTTACATTATATTCCATATGACTCTTGCTAGGTTTGTAAACATTGGAGTTTCCTAACTTGAAACACTTAGGTGTTCAACTCGAAACATTTTGCGTTTGATTGAGAGTCTCTTATCTTGCAGGTTTATCTGACAGCCCTCATCTTCATTGGTGCTTTTGCCTCATCAGCCAAGGAGATACTATTGCAGTGTTATCCCCATTTGGGAGATTAACTGAAAAAGTGAAACTAATATGTGCAAGGTAATGCAGGAAGTTTGAGACAAGGCAAGGAACAATATGCTGAGAATAATACACCGTTTGAATATCCTCCTACTCTTTAACGTTTGGTCTATAAGCACTGATAAGTGAGCTACGTAATGCTCTACAAGCCAGCACTTTTCAAGATTATTGAATGAATTCGTATCACTTGCAGTTGACATTGAAACTCATGATCAGCCAGGTTCCACCCAAATGTCAACAAGCAGCCATGAATCACAGTCGTTCACTGAGCAGTATATGGATCGCAACATTATCAAAGCATCTGTACAATACAGAAGATAGACAAAACTATTCAAATAGGAAACTACCTACCAAAAACGCTAGAAAATATCTGTCTGTATAGAGCTATTTTTAATTGGTTTTATGGTTCTCTAGTTAGCTGACATTGCATTTTGAAATTAAGTTCCTTTGGCTTTTAAAAAGAGCATTCTTGTTCTCCTGTACTTCACTCATTTTTTCCAATCTCTCTGCCTCCATTACTGCCTCTTCCCGGATTATTATGCACAGACGTAGCTTTACGAAGAAGACTAAAGCAGGTGTTGCTTCCCATCTGTGTTGGACAATGCCTGATGAATGTTCCTTGTCGTGCAGCAAGACAGGGGATAAGCACGGCAGTGTTATTATTACCTGTGCTGCAGTAGTGCCCACCGGCAACAGTGCTACTGGGCAGACACAAAGAGATGGTGCCTGTCCAAGGGAACGCGCTGCCTGCTCCGTGGTGCTCCCCATCTGCCTGGTGCTAGCGAAGTGAACTCAGCAGGAGATCCAAGCGGTCACTGCAATAGATCTGCAGCAAGCTCCGCATCAAGTTCTGATGTCTTTCCTTTTCATTGCTTCTACTAGCAGCATGGGAGCATGTGGGTCTACGGGGAAAGAAATGTAATTGACTGGTAAAAGCTCAGATTTTGCAGGTGTCTCTTATAGTTACTCAGGGCTCATTAGATAGCTTAGCACCCATAAAAGTTGTGAAACATGTTCAAGGCAAAGAATTGCAAGAAAGGAAAAAGCAATCAACCGGCTAAAGACCAGCTCCTTCTGCTTTGTGTTTAATGTTTTTACTTTTCCTCAAATACAGAGCTTGTAGTCAGTACACTGATGGACTCTACCTGGAGATCAAAATGGTAATGGAAATAACATCCTCGAATTCCACAGGTCCCTGACTGTCAAGAAAGTACATGCATTACTTTTGGGTGTAATATGCCAAGTAACTGTATAATAAAGACAAGATCTAAGACTGCCATTCTTTTTGTACATCTGAAAATGCACACCATCTTTATTAATGCACTATCCTTTATTAATTAATCTCCAGTAATACTCAGTTATTTCTTACTGTGAGCCTCGGTCTTAGTAAGTGGCTATAGTGCTTTTCATCTTCGAAGAAAAATGCAAGGAGTCATGTAGCAAAACCCTTAAGAAAAATAGGCGGTAGGTATATTGCATGTAGCAAAACCCTTAAGAAAAATAAGGGGTAAGTATATTGCCTGAACATAGATAGTAAGTCAGTGATAAAGCAAGATGTTTGTCATTGTAGAGAATGTGGTCACAAAAGTAGATAAGCTCTGTAGAAAAGATCTTCCATGATTAGATAGAGAAAAAAACTTCCTTAAGACTGCCCATCTATTTATTACTTTCTCCTCAACATGTATTAAAAAAACATTTAGCTACTTCATGGGTGGCACTGAAATTTATGCCAAGAACTTCTGCCTTAAAAGTCCTGACATTCTGTTGTTCATCTATTGTTTAATTTTCTATTGTGTCTTGTTTTATTATACCAGATGCCTGGTTGAGGTGTCAAAGCTCTGAGTTTAATTAATTAAAAAGCAGTGTGAATTGGAGGAAAAATGTGTATAGGGACCGTATTTTACAATATTTAGCATATAAATTTGATGCCTTCTCTGTTTGGTGTCACTACATGCCAATTCCAACACCTTCTAGTGTTTTCTTTGGGTAACTCGCTTTTTAGCCAGTCCAGAGAGCAGCGATGGTCATGACACAGAGGTTCATACAGCCCTTCTTTACGACAGGAAAATCATCCTCCTGTCTCCCATTGTGAAGAGGTTGGTGTGAGGTCTCAGTGCTGGTTGATGCATCTTAGAAGTGGGGATGTGGGAACAGAGAGCAGATTGTCTTGATTAGTGCATGTAAAAGGGACTAAAGAAGTAGAAAAACGGGCTTTTAGGCTTTCTTCCAACACCAAGTAGTAAGAACAACACAAAAAACGTGCTATTTCTTTTGAGTTCATCATATTCCACCATCTCAAGAAAACACTTGTAAGGTACTGTAATCAAGCAATAACGGGCGCAGCCACACCAGTCTTTTAGTTTTGATCAGGAGTGTATTTTTTAAGCAAGTATCATCATCATTCCCACTTAGCATGCTTTAGTTCACGTCACAGAGCAGTTCTGGGGTGTCCAAATTGAATTCCTTTGGTCTGAAACTAAACCAGAGTATGTTCTTCAGGTCCCCGCCTGATGCAGTCTAGTTGCCGTCACTGACGTCCAGGTCCTTGGGATCAAATCAGAGCCAGTCTGAAGTTAACACCCTTTGAGACGTGTGCAGCATAGATGCCAGGTTTCTAACACCAAATGTTTCAGTGTACAGATCTGTTCCAGTTGGTTCGAAGTACTTGTTACTGTGGGCATAGCCAATCTAGCCTGGAGAGCCTCCAAAAGGAGAACTACCATCATCTCCCAGCAGCTGCAGGTGACAGCGTGCAGAATTCAGGGACTGCTGAACTTGCAGAAGAAATCTTGACAAAAGTGCTTTTCAACCTTCCAAACGTCACTGATTTGAGAACAATTGACACCACTGTTATTGGCGGGTTGAGGATTACAATACTTATTGTTACTTTTGTTGAAAAAACATTATAAAAACAACAATATCCACAACTGCTACTTCTCAATGGATCAGCAATGAAATAAGCGTGGATTCGAGCGGCTAGAAATTGCTCAGGTGTCCTCATCACTTAGGAACAACCCGTTCTTTCTTATCAGCTCTGATACTTGGAATAGTATGAGAAATGTTATTAATTTTGATATAATCATTTGGGAGTCTGCATTTACAGTACAAAATCTGAATGCCATTTTTAGTTTTTATAACATTCTGACCAGGTAGTTGGTCTGGGAAAGTGAAACATCAGCCAAGTCTGATCATCCAGTTACCACAAGTACCTTCAGTTTAAGCGTAAGAACAAACTGTGGCAATTTCAGCACTCTCTGGCAGCTATTAAGTAGAAGGGACGACTGAAGTTGGAAGAAACTCAGACTCCAAAGAGTAACAGACAGCGGGGATAGTACAATGGTACTGACAATTTAAAATGCTTTTGTATGGAATTTTTAAATAGTCCAGAAGAATACCAGTATATGATTTACTGACAAATACAGTGTTTCACATTCATCAACAATAGAAATGGTGTTGGCTTTTCTAAAAGCAAGATACTGAAATTATGCTGCTGACAGATTTTTTTTTTTTTTTAGGTGCACGCGTTTCCTATTTTCACTTTCTACATATTTATTAACATATTAATGTCTTACCTGCTGGGAGTCTTGCTAGCTTTCAGTTGTTCAGAAGGTTTTACTGCCAGCTTTATTCACTGAATCACAGGATGGTTGAGGTGGGAAGGCACCTCTGGAGATCGCCTGGTCCAGTGCCCCTGCTTGCAGCAGTGTCACCTGCAGCAGGTTGCTCAGGGCTGTGTCTGGTTGCGTTTTGACTGTCTCCAAGGATGGAGACTCCACAACTTTCTCTTGGCAATTTGTTCCAGTGCTTAAAAACCCTTAGAATAAAAAAAGTTTTCTTATGTTTTAATGGAATTTCCTGTATTTCAATGTGTCCGTTTCCTCTGTATTTCCATTTTCTTGTGTCCATTTCATCCTGTATGTCAATTTGTGTCCAATACTTTTTCTCACAGCAATGCTTAAAAATAGTTAAAGAATATGTTAGCTATTGTAATATAGTAATGATGGACTTCACTTACTGGACAAGAAAAAGGTAGGTAAGTTAATTGTTGATGAAAGGACAAAGGTTTTGATTTACGACATTTACTATCTTAAATACCAAGTTGGTCTGAAATTCTGTCCCTACAACTGCTGACTGGATAACAACATGGGCTGGTTTTCTGTGCCTGCACTCCTAACTTCGCTGCTTCTTCAGGTGGTCTGGAGTCAGGTAAGGAAACAAAGAATGCATATTCTTTATATGATCGAGTAAGCAATGCAGCTTAAGATGAGTTTGAGAGGAAAAGACTTAAGTATGTTGCTTTTGCAAAATAAGAATTCCGTTGTCATCTGCATGAAAAAGAGAGAAAGATTTCTGTTTCCTCAGGGTCTTAGTGCTGCTATTTTCAATAGGTCTGGCTATGTGTGGGAAGAGCTTATCTTGCATTCCCCATCTAAGCAAAATGTCCACTAGTATTCAAAGTAATGTTACCAGAATAGCAAGTCTGGGGTTAGACTCAAGATAAGTATTAAAATTTATTTTGCTACTCCATATTTGAATGGAAATATGATTTTTTTTTGCTATAACACAATATAATTGATGTTGAAATTGATGCCTTTTTAGCCACTGGATATACTTGTAAATGACTGTTCTCTGTTCCTCCAATCCAGCTGAACTATTTAATGCCAAAAAAGTAACAGCTGAGATTTTGTATTTCCTGTCTTTTGTGGTGAAATGTAGCATTTTGCTCATCTTGTGATAATACATTGTAGAGGCCAGGAATTTTGGTGATACACAATATAATTAGTCTGGAGAACAAAAACCAGTAGGTTGTCGAAAGTTCATTTCAGCTGTTCATAGCTTCAGGGTAATCTATAGAGTGAGGTATTACTTATTGTGATGTTACTTAAGTGGAATAACATTATCAATTTTATGTTATGCAACTTAACTGTCTGATTCTATGACTCTAGCTCCAGTACCTCCCTGTGGCAGCTGTATCCTCTTCCTCTCCACTAACACATGCTCATACATCTCCCTAAGTCAAGAGCTCAACCTCATGTCCCCAGGTTTCCCACAGTCCTCCTGTATCCCCCGCTACCCCAACCTCACACTTCCCTTGTATATCCGCTGCCCATCATGATTACCTGTTCCTCTATTCCCAACCTTTTGGAAACTCAAGTCTCAGGCTTGTTTAGCTTCCTCTATAGGCCTTGGTAAGGCATGCAGACTGCTACTAACATCTACAAGCTATCACACATGGAACTGACTCGTAATAACCAGCTCCTGTGTGAGAGAGGGGCTTCTGATCACCAGGGCTAATTATTTTATTTCCATGTGCCTTATGGCCAGGAAGAGCTTCTGCCAATACTGAACAGTTATATAGTCTGGAGAAAACACAGATAAATTAGGGTGTCTCATCTAAACTGGTCGATTATACTGCATCTGAAGTTCATGGTGAGACAGGGAAATTTTCATTGGGTGATTTATCACATCCTTGAATAGATGTCCAAGCTAGGTGAGGTGGATCATCTTCTGGAGATGCCAGGGCATCATCATGGTGCCATACCTATTTTAGTGACAGATGAATTGTGTATGCAATTACTCATTTGTTTCTCCACTGATTACCGAGTGAGTCTACTTGCCTAGTTTTTATGTGATAAAATAGGCGAGATGTTTCCCACCCGTTCAAGATGCACCTGAATTATTTGCCAGTTAAATGTGCTCACAAGCCATGGTTTGACCAACCTTTAATGTAACTTAATTCACATAAACCATGTTGTTTGCCAAAGTTAGGGACTAATATTATAAATGCTCGGAATTTTTTGTGTGTGGAATTTTCTGTAATTTAGAAGTAGCATTGGTTAGACTAAATTAGATTCCTCTTTGGTATACCGCAGGTAATATACCTTTCCTCTGTATGTGACAGAGGTAAGGTAACTGTGAATCTGTTATTTATTTACAAAACTTTCAGACTAGAAATGTATCATATACGTCTCAGTTGTCAGGCTGGTATTGAGACCAAAGCTGCTGCTACTCAAACGAGTAATATTTATACGCAGAAATACTCCTTTTGAAACTGTCTATATTGAATCCTGAGATTCACAGGACTGAAGACCTAGTTTTGTTGAGAAGGAAGTGGAAAGGAGTGATGAAAGGGATTCCTTCAGCGCAAAACATTCAGTGACAGTTTTCAGACACTGAGGACCAGCCTGGATTTCAGTCAACTGCTGAATTTGGTATTCTTCAGCCATGGACTCACATTTTGGTTTATGCACCAAAAGTACTGCTGGACTTAGCTACGCTGATTTCAGGTTGTGAGCTTTTGCTGCAGACAGAGGAGCTTCTCCATGAGCTAGCCAGTTTTTACCTTTAGCAGAGTTATGTTTTCTGATTAGTAGATATGGGAACATTGTAGTTTACAAATATTGAAACTGTAGAAATATTTTACTCTCTGTTAATGGTTATAAGGGGATTGAACATATATGGGTATGATTCTTCTCCTCCATCAACAGTCTTTAACAGAAAAGACAATAATGTGATTTTAATTTTTGAATATTACAAGCTTTACTTGTCATTTTTTTCTTCCACATTAGCTAGAAATCTGTGTGAGAGTGGGAGTTTAAAAGCAAATGAAGTCTTCAAAATGTGTGTTACACACTTTGCCCGTGTACTTTCAGCTTGTTTTACAAGCTGTACTTTCATTTCAAAACTTGAATACATGGACTGGATACTGTTTTATACGTATCCAGTGATAAGAAAATGTAATGAGAGGGAATATGTGCAATAAAACTTCAGAATGCAAGAGGAATCTGTTGACGTTTCAGATTTATGGATGATTTGTCTGGAAAAGATATTTTGGGTTATTAAACTGTATCTGTGTACAGTTACATGCTTATTCTTTCTTCTGAAGTCCCTATCCTTATTTCTCATGTATCAATGTAAACCTAAATAATACCAGTTAACTCGGTGAAATGTGAGATCAAACTCAATCCTTCAGCATTTGCATCTGCCCAACTCTGGAAACAGTTTTTCAATGGACTTGGTCACTTTTCCACAACAACAGTGGGTTTTTAAGAGTCCGGTATCTTAAAATCTACCAAATTTCGAAACAACCCAAAACTGTGAAGTGCTGAAACAGGGCTATTTCAGGAGAAATCGGGTCAGGAAACAGATTCTACTCAATGGTCTCTGTAACTGACACTTCAAGGTCAAAATCCTGCCTTTAGCCTGGGCCAAGGACATATGTGGGTGGTAGTTTTCATTAAGAAAATTAAGCAGCAGAGGAAGAAGTTGATTAAAAACTTTGCCTGTTTATGTAACATTTAGATATTAAGCATTTGATTATGCCAGCTCATACCAATTCGGCATTATCTCTCTTAAACCTATAAATTATAGCCTCTACTTGGTTAGGCAAAAAATGGTTTTCCCCTCTTAGGCAATCAGAATAAATGATCAAAATCTGACAAAAAATGTGAAGCAACAATTTGAATTAATTTTAGTTCAGGTGAATCAAAATGATAAATTTAGATTTCAAGCTTTTGTATTTACAATATTTTTTTCTGCCATTTGCCTAAGTTTTCACAAGACAGTCATTTCAGATTGAAAATGAATCTCTCATTAAAAAGCTAAAATAGGATATTCTGACAATTTCAAAGCTTTCTTTCTGAACCTTTTCCAAATGAAGAAATTTCATTGAAGGGGTTTTTTTTCTGCATTTGGTTAAAGTTTTTATATGCATGTCATCAGGTTTAGGGCCCACAGTTATGTTTGCCTTCAAAATTGTTCCCATCATTATGTGCCGAAAGTCAGGTCTAGAAGAACATGTGCATTTGAATCTCTTTTGAATATTCTGGCCATACTATTTTCTTATCCATCATACAGATGGTAGAAATTACCACAATTAATATTCTTGTGGACTGCATGGACTTGATTTTTGCCATTTTTCAACATTCTGACCTTGTACCATTCATTGCTTCTAATGGAGGTTGCAGATGCTTATCACATTGGAAAAATAAGTCCTACATGCAAAACTGCATGTATGAAAGATAGCAAATTATTTATATGGAGAAAGAAAAACAGTCGGGGGAGGGGGGAACTATAGCAAAAAAAAAAGTAAAAATCCCACCCTGCTTTGCAGAATTGCTGTTATATCTTACCCTTTGCTATATCTGTAACCTATATTGTCAGAGCTTAGAATTTAAGGTGTTTTTTACCTTCAGTTTGTGAACTTCTTTTCAAACATATGAATACAAGACTTCTGGTGAGAAACAGGAAAACCCACGCAGCAACAATTGCTTAGGAAGGCTGTTCATGATTTTACTCACTGTGTGAGAAGTAGTTGCGTAGTGTTATGTCAAGTATGTCCAAGCCAGTCCAAAATGAAGTGTCTAGTCCAATAAAAGACTATAGATTATATTCTATAGGCATGTTATGGCAAGGAAAAGTGTGCTATGGGCATCTCATTATGGTCTTGCTCCAATATGGAATATTATGTATCGGATTTTACACGTTGCAGAAACAAACTGCCTTTGAGTTGGTGTTGCTGAGGTAAACGGAGCCCAGCTAAGGCACTGACCTGGGGCTGAGGTGACCTGACTCTGTACCCAGTCCTTCAAAGACTTGCTGTGTGACGCCGGACCACTCATTCTATTCCCCCATCTTCAGCTTTACGATGGGAAGTTAAGCATAGCTTCCATAGGTTCTGTACAGTCCCTGACTAGTAACGATACTTGATTTAATAGAAATAATAGGCTCTTTTTTTCCCATTTGTGAAAGACCATTAGGCACTGTCTGAGTTGTGAGAGAAAAACAGTTGTGAAAACTTCACAGAAGCAGTACTGGGCGACTTACTTGTTGGGCAACCTGAACTGGGGAGGACACAAAACCAGCACATAAGCAAATAAACATTTCCAGTCAAATGAGAAGGCAGTGTGTGCAGTCAAACCAATACAAAGCCATTCGTGAAGTGCTGTCAGTTGAGCTTAAATCGCATCTCTAATACTGTTGAGAAAGTAACGCGAGCTGCATTTCATTATGTGTCTTTCTAATAATATCTTTTTTTCTTCCCCCTCCCCAGCCTGCTCTGGAGACAACTGGTGAGTTCTGTTTAGAGATCTATTTGTATGCACGGGAGGCAGTCAACAAAACCAGCTGCTCATAAACATCGCTAGGACAGATACAGATTTATAATTACTGTTATTGTTATTGCATTAATTTTCACACTTCATAAAGATAACAGCAAGGGCTAATGTCCTACCTCACTTGTCTTTTTATTTTTCAGAAATAGATGTAGATGGAGGAATTGATCAAGACATCTTTGACATCAATGAAGGTTTTTTAAAATTCAGTTTCTCTTTTATTTTTTTGGGGTGATTTTCATTACAGTAGCCACAGATCAATACAATAACTGAATATTAATCTCCTCTTCCCTTTAGCTTTAGGACTAGATCTTTTTGAGGGAGACATCAAACTTGACGGGGTGAGTTCAAATATAAAACCAGGAATGTGTCATTGACTTATGCAATGTAAATTATCGCTGGCATGGAAATGATTGATGCATCCTGCTCCTACTAACAATAAATGCTCTTTATGTAACAATAAACTGAAAATGTTTGGGAGTAGATTTCTACTAAATATCATAGACAACGAAAGAGTTGGATGCATCTGCAGAAACATTATCCAGAATAAGGTCGGTTTAGCCAGTAGGTCAATATTATTAGCTTCTTGTTTCCTTTACTGTGGTTTTTATATTTGTACTTTTAAGAGATTCAGCAGCACTGATCACATCCAGACAGGTTTATATAAGAGAGTCTTAATTTATCAGCACAATATTTATTATGAGCCAACTAAATTTACAGACCAGTGCTGCAAAACGTTCATCATGTGAGTAGATTCACTAAAACTAATGGAAAAATTAGATTTGTAATACCACATTTTAAAGCATCTGTCCAGTATCCCTATCTGATCAATTAAAAATTATATATTCACATAGCAAGTTACATCTCCTAGTAGAAACCCCAAAAGTGTCTTGTACCCCTGAAAGTCAACAGTGTTTTACTCTCCCTTTTGGTGAACCGCTTTGGCTTGGGCATATCAGTGGAAGCAAGGAAAGCACTTGCTAAAGGCATGGGAACAAACCCTTGTATTATGAAAAATTACAGAATTATTAATCTCTCTGCAGTTTTCAGGACTTTAGATCTTAATGCTTCACACAGGGGCTGAAGCTCTCCTCACCCACGCATCAAAATCTCAGGTAATTTGTATGGACAAAATGCTGCAGAATTTGGAGACGCTGGTAGAAGGGAGTGAAGGTATTTCAAACCCAAGCCTTAGACCTCTGAGTGATCTTCCAAAGTTTTTGAGCTCTTTGATTTCTTGTATGTATTACATGGACTTGTAGGAGACATGCTTTGCTTTAGCACTATTGTAGTCCCTGATCCTAAATCGCTTTTTACTGAGGACTGCATACTTACTTTCTTTCTCAGATGCAGGAACGAAACTCCATCATTGGTGACAACTACCGGTGGCCCCATGTTATCCCCTACGTCCTTGATGATAGCCTGGGTACAGTATTTGCCCGTGATAATGTCTGTATGTCGTGTAGATTGAAATGTTAAATTCAGGTTGATAAAGATACCGTGGCATCCTTTCCTCTTGTAAGTCTCGAGCAGGCCATTTCCCACAGCAGGGCTGGGCCTGGGTATGCACAAGCAGGGTATATCGCCTTGGTGTCGGTGCTGGCTCTCACCTCCTTTCCTGAATGGTTCTTATCCTGCCATTGCTGTGGCCCAGCAGATTGATTTGATTTTAAAAGCATGTCTAAGACGTGAAACTGTACTAAGCAGAAGGAAAAATGGCAACGAAGATCTTTTTAAAGCAAGAAAGCTTACCTGACCATTTACATCATCTACAGCACTGATGGCAAACTGGCATTCTGGCAGGCAAAGCAGTTTGCAATGGCACATTGCTGAGTCCCCTGTTGTGGGGCCAGGGACAGGTCATAGCTTGTCTCCATCCCTTTGAATCCACTCGGCTGTGGCTCTGCATGGCAGAGGCAAGCGGTGAGACAGGGAGCTTGAGCTCTCACTGTATGCCACATGGGGAGACTGTGCCCTTACTACACAATGTGGGGAAAAAAAAAATCACCCACCCCCAGTTTAGAGTCAGATCTAAACCTCTGAAGGGGTTGAAACCATGCAAGTTGCTTAGAGGAGCTAACCCAGGCATAACGTTAGCAGTTCAAGTCCTGCAGAGGTTCGGTGAGAGACCCGCAGCCTGCAGTCTGCACTAGCTGAAATCCGATGTCTTCATTCCCTGTTTATTTAATACTTGCTCACATAAATCTCAGCAAAGTAAATGAAAGAATTTACAAAATTAAGAACCACGCACTATCGTGCATTATATACTCATCATGTCCTATTTTATACATACCTACCAAAGAAAAATTACATGGAAACAAAACAAGAGGAAGATATAATGTCACAACAGCCTAATTTATGTTTTTTATGTCCCTATCCAGGTCTTAATTCAGCAAAAAGCCCGCTTTTTTAATCAAAGATTGCTGGAGCAAGACCCACCCTTAGGACTTGCTCCATACGGATAATAGTACAAACCTATTGGCTCAGTATTGACAAGAACACTGTTTGCTTTGCAGAAATGAATGCTAAGGGGCTCATCCTCAAGGCATTTGAACAGTACCGACTGAAAACCTGTATTGACTTCAAACCTTGGGAAGGGGAGAAGAATTACATATCTGTCTTCAAAGGAAGTGGGTAAGAGGAGTAATGTAAAATAACTCTCATCTGGTTTGGCTACATGTTATTTTCATGGCCAGTATTCACTCTAAAACTCATATATCTGATTACGGTTTTGTATTTTTGTTGTGTCTGGTTTTCCAGCCTTTTTTTAACTGGAAATTGTAGTAGTTTCCAAAACAGGTATTACCTAGGTAATAATGAACAATTTCTTGCTGATACTTATTTTTAAATATAAGAGGTAATAAAGTCCTTTAAGAGGTAATTTTCTGGGCATGGTAAAAGATATCCGAAACAAGCCAATTATATTCTTGACTGATCTTTGGATATACGGAGTGTCACTTTCAAATGGTCATTCTTAGTATACCTTAGTTTTTAGAAGAAAAAAAAAAAATCCCAGTGGAAATATAGAATCACAGAATCAAAGAATAGTTTGGGTTGGAAGGGACCTCTAAAGGTCATCTAGTCCAACCCCCCTGCCGTGGGCAGGGGCATCTTCAACTAGATCAGGTTGCTCAGAGTGGTAGTTCTAACTGTGGAACAATGGATTTGTTTGACTATAACAAATGTAATTGCATTTGAACAATGTCACACCAACATTCAGATATAACAGTGATATTTTTAAATGCTGCACAGCACTGAGATATTTTACAGAAGTTTCAGTTTATTTACCTCTTTTGATGAATAATTATGCTATTCAACCTTAAATTTTGCAAAATAAGACTCCAGTAAAGAAGTAAAAATTGCCCCAGCTGCTTCCCTTTCTGAGACAGTCTCTGTCAAAACAATGCAACAAGAACAAATACGTTCTCCACTCTATACTGAACCATTTCTCTGTTAGGAAAGATCAGGGAAGGCTTGATAGCTTGGTGAGGAAATTTACTTTCAGAAAATCATTTCCTGATATGAGGATGCATTCATAAATGGGAAAAGATTTTCTGATAATAGAAATGTTTCCCTTTCCCTTTGGCTTGTTCTGAGATATTTGTAGCAGATAATTGTTTCAAAATTTCTTCGGTCTCTGGTTCCTTATATTTTCTACTCTTCATGCTGTGCACATGACATTGAAACTCAAACTTAAAAGATGTATAAGTGGAGACTTAGGGAGCAATGCGTTTTCCTGTGCTAATGACTCTTCGGCTTTCTGAGCCAAATGGAAAACTCATGTAGCTAAATTTTTTAGTCCTTCATCACATAAAGTATGCATTGAATTTGCTAATAATTGTACCTGAAAAAGAAACGCAATGTTTAGCCTATGGCAAGTAAGAGGCCTCTGCACAATGTTGCATTTATATGTCTGTTAAAAATAGATGAGTCATGCTGATGAAGACGGCAAGTCGTTCTAGTGGGATAACGTATCTTGCCCTCACTGCCTGGTGTGTTGCTTGCCCTGAAATGTTTCTATCATCTCACCTGACACATCCATAAAACAATTAACGCTCAGCAGCACTTTTGAAAAGATTGGAGCTAAACGGTGCAGTCTCCTGAAAACGGCTATCCAGTTTCAGTGAGCTAGCTTGGGGCTGTACAAAGAAATTATCAGGACTGACCCTGCATTAACTGCCTTTCTTTTCACTCCATTCCTCCCTTCCGATATAATGCAACAAGGTGAAAGGTGGATAAACCAACCAACCCATTTCCACTCTGCCGTTCCTAACTATTTTTTTTTTAATCAGCTAGGACTCCTCTAACTGCAGACTAAAGACCTCAGTCCAGAGGGTACAGTGCAGACAGGAGCACAAAGTCCCTGGTAACACCAGACGGATTCATAAAGTTTTATCGCACCAAGAAAAAGCTGATAAATCATCTTTGCCTTTCCGATCTTGGCTTGCATCTATAAAACAGACAGAGGAAGGTGGGGGAACTTTGTGTCACAAGGGTTTGTAGTAGGCCATAAAGTGCCCATCTGGATTGTCCTTTTGAATTCAAATGAAGCCAGCCACAAAAGAAACCAGCTGCCATTTTGTTGTGTGGACTGCCCTGTGTAAAAATACATTTGTAGTCTCTGATGTACATACACAGTGTCATCAACCCCCATGCAAAGAGCCCTCTCCGTGCCCACATTCTTTATCTACCATTGACCAAGCCTTGGCTACTGCCTGCTTTATGTTTACACATATATATATATTTATAATGCTAAGTGAGTAGAGGTACGTGTAAGGTTTTCTAGCACACAGCCTTTCACCTCACCCTCTATTCAGGTCTATGCATCTGCAGTGGAGGTTAGACTGTGGATCTATTCAAAGACCTTTTCTTGACTCCAGCCTGTCTGCTGAGCAAAATACATGAGGGATGCTTGTGAATTATGGAAATGCAGGAACATCAGATGTGGCAGGTGCCTGCAAAGCTCACAGAACAGTCTGGGATGGCATTCTGCAATGGATGTGCCATTTCTCCCTGCTCTTCTCACGAAGAGCAGGACTCATTCAGCAGGAAAACTCACGTGGTGTGGTAGAGTCAAATGGTTAGCAGACCAGGGAGGATCAATCCCATCTCTAGTATTTCCACATGGGACATCAGGTGTTCATGGAAATCTAGGAGTTCACCTCAGCTCTTTGCCACTGTGGCACACAGCAAAGGGAACCCATGCAGAAGTGGATTGATACAGATCCCTGGCTAACCAGCTTGGTGCTGGTAAGTCAAAGCATCTGTGTGCTGATACTGGTGATGTGTGATACTATGGGAGGTTATTTACTAGCAGGCCATTAGTATAAAAATGTGCCTGAAATAAGCGTTGGCTCTTAGAGAATAGGATTTCTAGATGGCAGCATCGCTACTGATGGCACGTATCTACTTGTAGCCCTCTCGTGGTTTAACCCCAGTCGGCAGCTAAGCACCACACAGCCGCTCGCTCACCCTCCTTCCCCCGGTGGGATGGGGGAGAGATTCGGAAGGGTTAAAGTGAGAAAACTCGAGGGTTGAGATAAGAACAATTTAATAATTTAAATAAATAAAATAATAAATTGTAATGAAAAGTAAAATAAGAAGAGAGAGAGAGAAACAAAAACCCGGGGGGGGGGAAGGGGACCAAAACAACAAACAAGTGATGCAACTGCTCACCACCCACCGACTGACGCCCAGCCAGTCCCTGAGCAGCGATTGCTGCCCCCGGCCAACTCCCCCCAGCTTATATACTGAGTATGACGTCATATGGTATGGAATATCCCTTCGGCCAGTTTGGGTCAGCTGTCCTGGCTGTGCCCCCTCCCAGCTTCTTGTGCATCTCCTCACTGGCAGAGCATGAGAAGCTGAAAAGTCCTTGACTTAGTATAAACACTGCTTAGCAACAACTAAAACATCAGTGTGTTATCACATTATTCTCATGTTAAATCCAAAACACAGCACTGTACCAGCTACTAGGAAGAAAATTAACTCTCTCCCAGCTGAAACCACGACAAGCCCATCTTCCAAAAAGAAGGCTGGTGGGATTAATCAGAGCAGGTACTTCGCCGTTCCTCTAGCCTCTGATAGAGCAACTAGCAATGCAGAAAGCATTGAATCAGGGGAGATACAGCTCTCACACACTTGGGGAAGCTGGGACTTTCCCCCCATTTTCTCCCCTCCTAAAGACATCGCTAACATGGGGCTCCAGGTGCCCATTGCTCTGCAGTGCCCTGTCCCACTCACCTAGTTTTATTCTCAGTGCTGGGCGACACAGAGCAAGCATCTACTCCCTCTGAGGCCACAGAATGATGTTTGGCATTTGAATTGTACAATTCAATTGTACAATGTACAATTCAAAATCTGTACAATCACTTAGGGAATGTGCCTATGGGTTAAGAATAGAGTTAAAATGTCATGAAGTATGTATGTAGTGCACGAGACTGATGAAAAGTACATAAGATTAACGGAGAGGAAGAAGGACCCCATCCACTGTTAAAGACCTCCTTAGCTGTAAGCACTTCTATAACACCTAATTGACTGTGTGTCAAGTGCTAGAAGCTAAGGCTGCATGTAAGCGTGTGTTCTGTTTAAGCCTACATGAACAGAAATATTTTCATCAGAATCGTATGCTCAAAAAAACGCACTGTTTTAATACAACAGTTTGATAATTATTTAAGGTATCTATAGAATGAGGTTTAAAATATAATTGTAAACCAGTACTCACTACTTGGGGTACTGAGTCAGTGATGTAAAAGTTTTCATCTGAGTGCCAGGGCACCTTTGATTCAGTCACGTAGGCATTTGGCAGACTGAAGGCAAGGGGAAGCTGCATCCCCTGATGTTTGGATACTAATTTTGCCAAGCGTCCTGGATGTGCCTGTAGCCTGCTGTGCTCTGCGCAGCAGCAGTGAAGCTAGAGGCAGCTGCTTTGGTATGAGGTGGACCCAGAACTGTGATGGACTTCTTAGACTTCTGCACAACCAGAAAAAGCTGCATAATCGATATGAGGCCTTGTTCAAGGGAAGCCTGTGAAATCATGGATGCCACATGTGCTCCTCCCCAGGTCTCATGCTGTGATTTTAATGAGTAATCAATAGCCAAGGCCTGTGCTGCTTTGTGGAAAGAGAAATACTGGGGAATATGTTGCACTAATAAGTTACAGAGTTTGAAAGCGCATGGTGTGTTTGTATTTTTAAATTTCTGGGGTGATAGGACTGCAAATCCTATGGCACATTTTGCGCCCGATTAATTTTATGGACTTCATTGGGTAAGTGTTGATTTATTTGCTGCATAAAATATCAATTTAAATGTAACTCTCTGTGCTTGCTAGTTTGTGGACATGGGGTGCCATTTTATTGGCTTGTGCAGATAGCTCACTGAATTTTTTAATTCTTTAATAAAAACTTCCAGCACAGCTGTGGTTTTGCTCTTCCTTGTGAGCATGCGTCAGCAGCAAGTGCTCTAGTGCAACAGCTCACAAATAGCTAGAAAGAAAAGAGTTTGTGAAAAGCACTGTCAAATCCACCAACCTTTCAGAAGGTACACACAGCCGCGCAGAAGCATACCTTGCCTGGCAGCCACAGCCCCTCACAAAGCAAAAGGCCAAAACAATAAAGAGAGAAGCAGCTGCAATGGCAGAGGCGAGAATGTGCACGAACCTGGTTTCCCTTACGGCTGGGACAGGCTCAAAGTGCGCTCACAGTCACATACTGTGGTCCAGATAAAAATTGTTAATTTGCAGTAACTTAATTGCTCTAAATCATGTGTCCATAGTCTTCGATGTTTACCAGAGTACCAAGGAAATCCTCATCAGTATTCTTCTGTCACAAATAGCTCAATGTTTTTCTGCTAAAGAAAACCCATTAAAAATAATAGAGCCAGAGTGGGGGAACAGCTTGTTCATGGAAACAAAGCTAAATGTAGGAAGAATGGATCCGGTAAGGAACAGATCAATGAAAAAGTGCTCTCTGTAGCAAAACGTAACTTCAACACTCAAGTCTGTTCAACTGTTGAACAGACTGATTCTGGAGTTCGCGTGGCATGGGGATGGTATGTATCTCACAGAGGCCTCTCTCATTTTATTTCAATGTTAGCTGCTGGTCCTCAGTGGGAAACCGCCAAGAGGGGCTGCAGCAGCTCTCCATCGGAGCCAACTGTGACAAGATTGGGACGATCCAGCACGAGTTTCTGCATGCCCTGGGATTCTGGCATGAGCAGTCACGGTCTGACCGAGACGACTACGTGTCCATCATCTGGGACAGGATTCAGCCTGGTCAGTCACTCCCCTGCTTTGCCTTTCAGGCTCTGGTGTTAGGGGGTTTAGCTGTGGAACGACCCTTCCAGGCATCCTTCAGTGGTCACACTATGCGCTCACCTGGGTTTAGTTTTCAAAGCCAGCATATCAATAAATTAAATATCAAGTGACAGCTATTTGGGACAGAAAGCCTCGTTTGTTGTTGCTATGGTTATTCCTTGTACCACAGCAGTTCCCAGAGACCTCACTAGAGATCTGAGTCCTGTTATGCTACATGTTGTACAGCAGAGCAACGGAAGAGAGTAATTTAGTTTGTTTAAATGAATACTCTAAAAGCACTGTTACTCTGGGAGCCCTTATCAAAACAAAAGTAATTGAAAAAAAATCCCACTCTGAAAAACCCAGTGCGACCAAAGCCAGTAGAAAATCTCCAGTGAAAACACCGGTCGTCCTCTTTCTCCCCGTCCGCTACACCCGGTGCGGGCAGCAGAGCTGAGACGGCAGAGCGTGCAGAGAGGGTGTGTGGAAAGGAGAGACCCCTTTCAGGGTCCGCATCACACGAGCGGTTACTTTGGCGATGCAGCTTGTGAATGTAAGTGTTGGCGTATTTGGCATAAACCTGACAGCTGGCACGGGGTTCCTCAGGACTCTGCTCGGTCTCTCCCTCTTCAGCTTGCCGTCGTCCCCTGTGACTTTCAGGCACCTCAAAAACAAAGTTACGCACACAGACTTGATTCTTTCCCAGCACAGGTACACACAAAAGACTGAAAAAACAGATAATGATTAAATCTAATGCATTCTTATTTAGTCATGATCAATAGTCAGGTGCATATGCAAGTATGTATTACAGAAAATGACTTAGACTCTGTTATTTGATTTCCATTCTATTTTGCTGACTCTTTAATGACAAGGTGCGCTATTGTTAGCCGTTTGAAACCACTGCAGCTTTTTTACACTGACCACAATATAGTTACTGTATTTTGACTAATTTAAAACATTTAAAACTTTACCTCCCATTGGGTAGTTAGTAATGGTTTTCTGCTCATACTCCAGAAAATATCTGTAAAGTTAAATTCTGGAAGCTTATCCGATGACAACTCTAACTTGTTTATTATGAGCTAAAATGACTAGCAATTAAACATCAGAGAATGCAGATTAGAAACAGGGAGGTATTACAGTTTCAAATTGCATTAATTTGAGTACTGGAACAGTATCTCCACTTTTGGGTATCACAAGCCCATCAAAGTTTACGGGCAGTTTCACGGGGAAAAGATTTCTGGTAGCAAAAATCTTTCCTTCATCCAGCAGAAGTCATCATGTTATGTTCCAGTGGCTGAAAGAGGAAAGTAAATAACTCTAGACTAGAAATAAAATAGTTTTACAGAGTAAGTGACTACAAAAAAAACCTTGGGGATCTGATGGATTCTCTGTCACGTTAAGTCTGTACATCGAAACTTGGTCCTCTTGGGCAACAAACAATCTTTCCTTTTATTTTTCCCATTTAGGTAAAGATCATAATTTCAAAAAATATGATGATAAAACTTCAGACTCCCTGAATGTTCCCTATGACTATACTTCTGTGATGCACTATAGCCAAAATGCATTCAGGAACGGAACTGAACCCACCATCGTCACTAACATACCAGACTTCATGGATGTAATAGGACAGCGAATGGATTTCAGTGATTATGATCTCCAGAAACTGAACCGGCTATACAGTTGCTGTAAGTTTCTCCATTTCTTTTAAATTTTTTGCTTCGGACATTTGAAAGAACTGAGGGTGATACATACATGCTGGACTCATCCAGCCACAAGCGAAAGAGATGCTAACGTATTTGGAGAAGTGAATTGTGTTAAAAACACCAGAAATAATGGTACAGCTAGAAATAACATAGCCCTCCTGCAGAAACACTGCTGTGTAGCAGAGTTTTCTGTGTAATTTTATCTGACCTTTAGTTAAAAACCAGCTTCACTCAGCAGCTGATTTTTGTTCATCCCTTGGGTGGCTGTTTAAAATGTGTGCTTCTGCAAAAAGCTTTTTGTTTTTTCCCCCATTCTTCCGCAGCTGTTGCTCAGACACTGTACAGAAATGACTATCTTTGCTGTGGCTATCGTACCTACTCCGCTCTCATGCAATCAGTGAGACGGAGCGTGTGTTCATGCAAATAGGGTACAGATGCTGTTAGGAAGAAAATGCGAGCTTTTAAAATTTTTATTTTTAGTTTCAAACCCAGTCTCTTACAAAAGTGGTCAAAAGAGTTATTCTGCTTGTGTGGGATTTATTTTAGAAAGCTGAGTGAAAGTAAGAGACAAAGAAATATAGATAATTCTATTACCAAACTGGAATATAATTCTGGAATTGTGACTGAATCAAAGGTGCCCTGGCACTCAGATGAAAACTTTTACTTCACTGACTCAGTACCCCAAGTAGTGAGTACTGGTTTACAATTATATTTTAAACCTCATTCTATAGATACCTTAAATAATTATCAAACTGTTGTATTAAAACTGAGTTTTTTTGAGCATACGATTCTGAT
Organism: Aptenodytes patagonicus; assembly: GCF_965638725.1. Lineage (NCBI taxonomy): Eukaryota > Metazoa > Chordata > Aves > Sphenisciformes > Spheniscidae > Aptenodytes > Aptenodytes patagonicus. The sequence continues at coordinate 49,041,021 of NC_134950.1, read as the reverse complement.
GAAAATATTTCTGTTCATGTAGGCTTAAACAGAACACACGCTTACCTGCAGCCTTAGCTTCTAGCACTTGGCACACAGTCAATTAGGTGTTATAGAAGTGCTTACAGCTAAGGAGGTCTTTAACAGTGGATGGGGTCCTTCTTCCTCTCCGTTAATCTTATGTACTTTTCATCAGTCTCGTGCACTACATACATACTTCATGACATTTTAACTCTATTCTTAACCCATAGGCACATTCCCTAAGTGAAATAAGCCTCAGTCATGCAGTCATATTGAAATTAGTGACAAAACTGCCACCACTCTCAGTGCAATCAGGATCTGCCCTGCTCCCCAGTCTGTCCCTTGGCTTTGTCTGGTGCACGATATTCGCAGAGCCGTAAGTGGTCTTCAGATCAGCCACCATTTGCCTAAGTGACCCCTGTGCCTGGGCGGACGGGTGCTTCACAGGTCCCAGCCCTTGCCCACCCAGCTGCTAGACTGATCCTTTCAGGTTAGAGGGAAGACTGAGAACGCCAAACATGGTTTGGGTGGCAGATATCCTCCCAGAGGAATCAAAAGATTACTTCTGTTGCTGAACATGATTTAAGGAGAAGTTTAAGCTGAATTTCTGCTGAAGGCCCGTGTAGTTAGCAAATTGCATTAAATAATAGGAAACTTGGTTCTTAAATTGAAAAAAACAACCAAACATGAGAAATCCTGACCGATACTTTAGTGCTGTTCGGATCTCTTCTTCAGGACTGTCTTTCAGGCCATATGATGACAGTAGTTTTTAGTTTGCTTTCCCTTTTTAGCATATGACTTAACAGAACTGACCATGAGGTTTCCCTCAGACACTGGAAGTTAGGACTCACCACTCATTGCCCCTGTATTTTTTTCCAAGTCCAGCCTTTTATTACATACCAACAAAGTATCTGGCTTTTGGTGCAGATGGAGTTCAAAACCCCCCTCAAGCAGTGTCCCCTTCCCCTATTTCATTAATTAATCTAAGAAATACATGGTAAGCTGTTGAGTCTTGCTTTTCTCTCTTCCTGTTGTTCAGGTCACCACTCCATGCCAGCCAGCACTTTCTAATTAAGGTAGTTAGGCTACTGCTTTTCTGTTTGGGCAAATTGACGTCATATTTTGTTTTGTATTTTGATTTCAAAGAGTTCTTTCATCTAATAATCCTCCATTTTTTATTACCTTCTTGCTGACACCCTAGCTGGGTTTTTTTCTTTCTTCAGCAGTCAATATAACATTTACTATGAGAATCTTTTCTTGTTTTTTACAACATCATACCAACACTATATCTTAAAAGGTGTCAGTCATACAACACTTCTGATAGCCTTGCAACCTCTAGAGGATTGTTAGCTTTCTATGAGGACAGTACAAAACATCTCAGCAGTGCAACTGATTTGGCAGCAGTTCATACTTAAGTGCTTCCCTGGGCTACCACCTAAGTGAAGCATTTGGCGTGACATTGAGGTTGATTTTTCCAATACTCAAGGTCCTTTTTGTGGTGCAATGAAACCTTTAAACTTGCCATAATATTTTATACATAGTTTGAAAAGCAATAATCATGAAGCATTTTATTAACTTAGTTGTTTTCAAATCACAGCCGGTGTTACACAGAGCTCAGACATGGCACAATGAGAAACAAATCTAAGAATAGGGATGAACCTGGACTGTGTCTTCCCTCACCCACCCAGGGTTTGCTTTAGACAGAGAAAACATTTCATACAGTGTTTTCCCTTTCCAACTGCACAGTCTGCCTTCACTTAATTTTTCACTTGTTATATGCAAGACATCTTAAAAATTTGCATGAGATGAGGTATTCACTGGTCCCAAATGCACCTTTGCCAAATGTTTTTTTCAATTCAGCATGTTGAAAATCAAGGTTTGCTTATTGCAGTGAAATAACTTCTGCTGTACTATATTTCAAAATAAGCACTTCAGCCGATACATTAGTGAACTTTTATCAAAACCTGTGGCCAGGTGTGGACTGGCCCAAAGAAAGCAGAGGAATGAATGGGAACTCTCAGGACCTTTTGACTGTGAGAAGGTTGGTGGGTTGGGGCTGGTATTAGTGTTCCTTTTATAAATAAAAGATGTGATATGGTAATTAGCTGGCACCCTCCTGTGCTTGCTAAGTGCCCAGAGTGGTCCTGACGACATCTTATTAATGTCAGTGTTAATCGCCAAATGCTTTGAGTTCCTGAACGTTATACCTATGAATGTTGATGACCATGATTGATGAAGCCGCTGATTATTTGGTGTTTGCATTTAGTCTTTCTCTACTCTTGGCTTTGGACATTCAGAATTAAAATGTATGTCATATGATAGAGATTCACGACTTTTTTCTTTTTTTTTTAAATGTTATAGCCTCCTCCCTAAGTTTCATGGACACATGCAGTTTTGAACTTGAAAATATATGTGGCATGATTCAAAGTTCAGATGATAACAGTGATTGGCAGCGTTTGTCTCAGGTTCCTGCTGGGCCAAATAGTGATCACACTAATATGGGAGAATGCAAAGGTATGAGAAAAGACTGTTCTTATCTCTCTGGGAAGTATTTTCTGCAGAGGCATGTGAGTTGACTTCAATCTTGGCCGTGTTCTCTGTTTATTTGTTGATGAATTACAGTTTATTTTTTAACCAAGCAACATAAATCTACATACTTCGGGACATCATGTGATAAGTTCGATTTTGTGCTTATTTGAGAAGATTGAATGTCCTTTCCTCTTTTCATCTGTTTTCTAGACTTAATGACACATCCTGACATGAGAACTATATAAAATGTTCTAACCTATGGTACAGGCACACCAGAAAGACTGCTGATTTTCTGAATAATTGCTCAGGAAGCCTTTGGAAAGGATTGGGATTTAGAAATTATGTATATTATCAGAGCTCAGGTGAACAATTCATTGAGAATATAGCCAGTTGTTTCTGAACCTGTCAGAGAAAACTTAATGAGTACAGGAGCTTAAACCAGTCCTCCAGAGAGAGGGAGTCAGCTGTGAATTACTGGCCCTGGGTAAAGAGTACAAGCCTGTGCTTTTGAGTACAAATTGCTAGAGATAGGCAAATGAGGGAAAAACTTGCAAGGAGAACAGTTCTGCCTCTGGAGAATGTAAACAGGTAACAGGTAACAGTCCTCAGCCTGAGGATTTGTACAGGGTCTAGCTTACCCTGACATTGACTTGACCATGTCTTCTAGTGGTATTACAATATAGTGTTAGGAATATAGGTACGTGAGGAAAATTTTGGTTTCTGTCTCCTCTACCGTTCATTTCTCACTGACTTTTGACAGATTCTGGCTACTTCATGCATTTCAACACCAGCGCTGGAGCAAAGGGAAGCACAGCTGTCCTGGAGACCCGAATTCTGTATCCTAAAAGGGGCTTTCAGTGCCTACAATTCTATTTCTACAACAGTGGTCATGAAAGCGACCGTCTGTATGTCTGGGTCAGGGAGTATACTTCAGCCCATCCGAACGGTACTTTGAGACTCATTGAAGAGATAAAAGGTATGGAATAAAATTGCATTTTGGTTTAGTCTATACTCAATATCCTTTTCAAAGTACTGGGGGAAAATATTGTAGCAAATTGACTCATCTCCTAGTGTTATTCTTTGACTTCTTCTCTAACTATGTGATTGATTCTCTGCTGGTGAAATTATACTTGATGGATCCTCAGTCAGCCGTTTTTCTATAATATAATCAATTACCACAAATTACAAACTCTGGCGTTATCAGGATAGTTTTCTCACCAAAATAGCTAAAATTCCATGAGCAGTCATTTTAACTGTTCTAGAATCGCTGGTATCAATAGCAACAGATGAAGCTGGTCGTTAGACTAAATTACAATGAATAAGAAAGTAATAATAAAGACATGGAAAGTATAAGTGCCCTGGAATACCTAACATATCAGTTTAAAAAAGATAAATAAAATATAACTTACTTTTTAAACAAGGTTTGAAATGACTTAACTGAAATATATGGGCAACAGATCACGGTTTGAGTTGTAATTTGAAGAAAATTAAGTTCTTGTGGTTTTAGAAGCCTTTGGCCTACAGAATGAGCAACTGAGGTCAGTTAATGGACAAGAGCTCTTTAAGCTAGAATTGCCAAAGTCACCTTATGATTAAATTACTTTCTCAAATATTTAACTATTATTTGGTCTCCATTACAGCTACAACTAGTTCAATCTTCTGGTTACATAAGGGATTGAGCGAGTTCTTTTACAAAATAGGTAACAAGTCCACTTCTTCTTCCTCTTTTTGTCCCTTTAGGCTCAGCTACTGCTCATGACTGTTTTTCTTTTCTTTTTTTCCACTCTTTTCTTCACCCTGATGCTTTCATCATCCCTGTGTGCTATCAGGAATCATATAGGTGAATATAAGTGTCAGGGCTGCTAAAGCAGATGTAAATTTCAGATTAGTCTGAGCCTTCCAAGCTCTTTTGAACCCTACTTTGAAGCCAAGATTAATTTCTCCGCACTTCAGCCTTCTTCACAAATACTCTTTCATGTATATTAGGTCCCATCTCCCATTCCCTCTTTCTCAAGTCCATAATTTCCTTTTAAGTCTCTGATCTGATATGTGTGTCCAAATGGGCACCCTACTTTGACAATCTCTGGTAAAACTTTCAGGAATGGTTTAAGATCGTTTCTCCCCCAAGCTGTCTCACTTCTCTCATGTGAGAAGTTACCCTCACCAACACAGAGTCAACAGGCTGGAAGAAGCACCAACACTACAGCCCTTTCCAGCCATGATCTGACATCCTGGCTGAGTTGCTTATGGGTATGCACTGAACCACCACGCTTAAGAGGCTGAGGGACAAGCCCTGAACCTTTTCTGCTGCTCTGCGGCTGCTGTGGCTGCCTTCAGCCGGAGGCAGGGGAGGCTGTGGGAGTGGGACATTTTACAGCACAGTAGCTGGTCTGCTCGTTGAACATGCATCAGAAACCCCAGTCTTGCATATAATCTGTGCAGTTCAAAAAAACTTTAGTTAACACAGAAGGCAATTTAATGGAAAAAGTGGGGTGCTTTTGTTCTTGTTTCTGGGTTTATTTTTTTCCTCCTAATTATAATGGTGATGAAAAATGGCAAGAAATTAAGACTGATATCTGAGATCCATTGTGTTGTGTTTAGAACTGTTAGGAAAGCGAAGCATGAGTTCTGTACCTGGGATTGGCACTGCCTATTCTGTAAACGCAGCTGAAAGTCTGTTCTTCCATGCAGGTGAACATAAACCAGACAGCAAAAGAAACTGTTTTGCTGTATGCACTATTAACAAAGGATGTCCTACCTTCACTTGCCTTACAAGGCCCCTGTGCAGAGGTCTTTGCTTTTGCGTACACTACTCTTGGAGTCAAGTGGAATTTGCTAGTGCAGGCACTTTGGGATGCAGCACCAGACTCGCAGTGAGGTTTTATCACATGAAGTAGGTTTTGCAAATGACTGGCTTTAATTTGAACTTAGTACCATTAACCATTTGATGGGTGAATAGTGCTTCTGCATAGGGAAACTTCCAACAAGCCATTTAAATATACAAAAACAACTGAATGAACAAATCTTGTAGTTCTAGGCTCCCAGAATCCTCTGTAGCATTTTTTGTTGAGACACATTGTTATTCAGTTATTTCAATATACTTTGCTCTGAATTTTTTTCTTTTTAATAATACAGGTGACAGCCATCTTTGTGCATTTCATTATCACAACATTTATACTAATTTAATGTAATGTTCTTTAAAAATATTAAAAAAATAAAAAAGCAGTCTTAAAAAACATTAACACTCTTTTCACTCAAATTAAAGAGCTGCTATATGTATTAAACCTGTTGAAAAACTGAATTGAGAAAATATGATCTTGCACTGAAAACATAACATCTACAGGAGAAATTTTCCATCACATCAGTGCCGGTGGAACTGAGAGATTCTTACATAGCATTGGTATAGGGTCTGTAGACCTGTGCAGTGTTTGACTGTACTGCTTACTCAGAAATCCCTACCCTTGTTTTTCAGGTTCACCTGCAACTTACTGGCAGCTCCATCATGTTTCTTTGAATGTCACAAGTAAATTCCGGGTCGTGTTTCAGGGCATGAGAGGAAGTGGCTTATCAAACGGAGGCCTCTCTATTGACGACATCAATTTGTCAGAAACTCAGTGTCCCCACCACGTCTGGCACATCAGAAATTTCACACATCTTCTCAACACAAGTCCAGCAGGGACAGCAGGAAGAATATACAGTCCACCTTTTTACTCTAGTAAAGGATATGCTTTTCAGGTCAGCTTGTATGTAAATGGTACCACTAATAACCCATTTAATTTAGCAATGTACTTGCACCTGATTTCTGGAGCAAATGATGATCAGTTGCAATGGCCCTGTGCATGGCAACAAGGTACCATGATTCTGCTTGACCAGCATCCTGATATTCGTCAACGGATGTCAAACCAAAGAAGTATAACAACCGACCCTCTGAAATTATCAGGTTAGTTAAAATCAGATGTGCTATCCAGTACGTTTAAAACACAGCCAAAAGATAAGGAGTCAAATTTTCTCTTTGTGTAGATTAGTGCAGGTTTTTTAGCTTCTGGAATGTTTCATTTGTTTGCAGCAACGATATAATTGAAGAAAAAATTGAACATACAAGTAGGTTAAGCTGGGACCCTGGATTTCAAAGTTGATTTGCATAAGAAATAGGTGGATGATCCACGCCTAAAATTTCTTTCATATGCTCTGTGAAGATGCATTTATATCTGCTTTAATGAGAATGGAAGTTTTCCAGAAGACTTGAAAAGAAAAATACTGAATTAACAATACACACAGTTCATACCAGATAAAAGTGCAGCTATTAAACAAATCCCCTCCCTCCTTGTAAAAGGTACAGTGGTGTCAGCACAAATCTCCAGATGGACAAAGTACTGATTCATAATACATAATCTGTATTATGAATATTATGTTCAAGGTATGAGAAGATAAGGAGAAATTGTCCACAGTAACTTGGAAAAGAGGCAGTTGAGGTAAAGATGTAACTCTGAGAAATGGTAGGAATCTCTATAAAGAGAGATATTAAAGAAAAACCCCATATTCATCATTGGATAAAGATTGGATTTAAACCAAAATGACTTTCTGCATTGATTATAAGAGTTTTGCCAAAAGAAACCACCTCCACCACTGAATTAGTTTCCTGGGCTTTCAGACCGTAACATTAGTCAAGGAAGGAAGGCACAAAAATGTCTAACTCACAGTATTATTTTTAAAAATCTATGATTTACATTCATTTTTCTATGACACTGTCTCTACGTGAAAACAATGCAGGTAATCTAGAAAGACTAAATGTTCTCCCCTGTAAATGAAAGACGCATCACACCAAGTCTTCCATAGATGGTTGACATTTTCCCCATGCTCTCTGCTGTTATGGCCACAGTGCTCAGCCCTTTTCCTTCCCTGACCCTGTGGACACGCAGCCTGTTTGCTCCTTCTCCCTTGTTTATTCATATATTGCTAATAGTCCCAGATTCCCAAGAGAAGCCTTGTAACTCCTATCCTTTCTCTAACCAGCAGTGGTGTTGGAGCAGGCAGTTTCTTCTCCCTCTGTCAGATACTTTCATAGGCAATCAGGCTCAGCTTTGAGATTTAGAACAGGGTTTGATGGAGGGGACATCAGTGGCCAGTGACCGTTCAGATTGTTCACGTGCCCTCTGCCCTACATCCACATCAAGAGATGCTCTTTTTTGAGAAGCACTGAATTATTTCATTTTACAGATGATTTATGTGCTCCTCATCTTCCTGCCCACTACACTTTAAAAGAACTAAAAAGAAAATACAACAGGTTTTCAACTAGCTCACCAATAACCTCGTCTCCAGCAGGCTCTTTTCTCAATACCTCAGGCTAAACCAAGCCGTTGAAGATCTCCATTGTCTTCTGCATCTCATCAGTGTGGTATCTCAGGCAAAAAAATCTGCAAATATTGTAGGCAGGTCCAGCATTGCTCCTACTCCTTGAGTTTCAGGTAATTTATTGTCTTCTCCATATTCATGACATCCATGACCAACTAAGCAGAAGCAGACAAAGTAGGATGCAATCTGTCTTGGTTGTTGAGAGAGGCCTCAATACTACTTTGCAGAAGAGATTATCTGAGAAGGAAGGGACCCTATTGAGAAAGAAACCCAAAGTGGTCCCACACTCACATTCAGTGTTTTTTTTTTTCCAGATTCCTCATCAACTTATTTTTGGGATAGGCCAGATAAAGTGGGATCCATAGCATCTTTTCCCAATGGAACTACATTCATGAGAGGTCCAGGAAGTGGAACGAGTACATTCTTAACTCATCAGAGACTTAGAAGCCGCAACTTTATTAAAGACGACGGTGTTTATATTCTTTTAACAATGGAAGGTATGTAAACATAGCTGATATTCTTTATGATACAGTAAACATGGAGTGTCACATACTTACTAAGTCACTAGTGCTGTAGATATAAATACACATGATGTACTTTGCAAATGAGCAGTTCTGGAACTACGCATGTATCTAAAGTCAAATCATATGTTTGGATAAATTTGTGGATAGGTACATGCACTGTATAATTCCTTTATCTCGTGTGAAGGTGTATAAAATGATGCTAATCTTGTGCAAATTATTTTGAATAGAGTACTTTGAATAAAATTGTCTGTTTCTGAAAAAATCTAGAGGACATTTCCAAAATACATCATGCTCCTGAAAGGTAAAAAAGACTACTTATCCATTATACCTGTGGACAGGCTTATTGCTCTTTACTATTAGAACTTATCATTAGAATAAGAAGAAAAATAACATGAAGTAAAGACCTTATTTCTTGTGTTTTTATCGTGCAGATATATCACATCTACTATCAACTCAGCCAAGTGTTTCACCTACCTTTGTTGTGAATACGTCCAGTGACAACACCATCAAACCTACCTCTAACACCACTGCCACCAAGCCTACCATGAGGCCTACTGCCACCACAACAGCCTCTGTCACCCTGACCGAAAAGCCAGAGCCAGAGCGTCCCAATTCCTGCCTAGACAACCCTTGTGAAAATGATGGTGTCTGCGTTATTGTAGACAGAGCACCAGTGTGCAGGTAACTGCCTTTATTCACTCTCAAATGCAATTTTAGGATGAGTAATGAAAGTTTCTAGTAGAATAAATCTTTGTTCCTAATGAAAGGAAAGATAGACTATAGCTGATTAAGGCAAATATTTCCAACTGCTACTGTGAGACTAAACTTATGCCCAGTTTGGGCAACAAAGCTCCTGACCTCAGCATTTGACCATGTTGAAGTACTCTGCTTGACTTCCCTGTAAATTATATTTTAAATGTTTTTATCATTTTCAGTAGTGTATTAGTCCAATGTTGTAAAATGGACTGTGCATCTCCCTAGAAGTCCCTATAACAAAATTTATAAGAGCTAAATATAAATGCAGTTGAAACAAAATAGCATTTATATCCGTAGAAAAGATGTTTAATACTTGGCAGGCAGGAAGCAGCATAGACATTATTTTAGAATATGATTCAGAAATATTGTGTAGTGTAAATTATGACCATGAATTACCAAAGTGGAGTTGCTTGCCTTTGAAACCAGAGATGAAGGCTGAGGACTAAAAAGTTTGTTTGCCCTGCAAGAAAATTAATATGAACTTTTATTTAATTCTCTGTGGATACATTTATGTAACCCACCTGGCTGATGAGCATTGTTCCAGCTCTTAAACAAACTCTAGGGCTGAAGATAGTGACCTTATGTGATGCTGTGCCGGGGCAGGTAGACTGGGGGAGTGCTGTGAGGCAAATGTCTAAAGGCTGAGAGCACCGAGAGTCAGGATGACTCATTAAGTGTTATATTTCCCCATTTAGAAACCTTTTAAAAAACAATTCTTGTGCAACCCATCAGAAACAGGTCACAAATATGAGTAAATGTCAAGAAGCTCTTCCAAGAAGACAAAAAAAAGTTATGCTAAGTGTTATGCCTGATTTCAAAATTATGGAAAGAAAACTTTTATTCTCTGACATCTCTGGATTATTTGAAGCGCTAGTGCCTATGCAACCTACTTTCCGTCCTAGAGAAGTGTGTGACCAGCAGTCAGTTTCCGCTCCGATTTTCTATTGGGAAACAAGGGGGAATGTGATACATAACTCTGTTTAAGCCGGATCACATTAAGTCCCCCAAAAGTCAGTATCCTTGCAGCACACTGCAAACCCCATTTTCAGGGTTGAACACATAGTTCTGAATAAATGGCTTAGACAGGAACTAGAAAAACAGTAACATTAGGCACAACCAGGGTTAGAAAGACACGGCAGGTGTGCACTCAACAGTACTGCACATATGGGTTTTTTTTCAGTTAGGTCATTGGGACCCTCATATACTCACTATAAAATGTTTCGGAGCTGATAGTGATGCTGGATAAGGTGAAGGAATCAAGGCCTGGAGGTTGTTTTTAGTCCTAAAACCAGATGACTGCTAGGATGTTAATTTCTTTTCTTACCTTCTTCTTGGGGGAGGGCAGAGGCAGCTCATACAAGTTCTTTAAATTTGAAAATAAGCCCCTTTTGGCAATGAGAAGGTCTGATCAGAACATACCACATCTGCTAGTGGAGAAGTACTGAGCAGGGAAAGGGGAATGTGGTGGGAACATCTTCGGCCAGCTCAGTCCTAGAACTGGGGAATTCCTGCACCTAAGCTTTGGTTCAGCTGCTATCTGGTCAGAGATGCCTTGAGAGTCCGGCCTGTGGTCTCCACCCCATTTATCTCACAGGTTCGAATTGCTGCATAAGGTGAGCTTAGAATTAAAAAAGCAAAGAACGCATGAGGAAACAGGTGGATGAAGTTTTCTGAAGGGTAGTAAATGTGGCTTCATTGGATAAAATAGCAGCGTAAAATTTCTGGACGACTTGCCCTAGGAGCTTATTCAACTCCTTCCTATAAAGGCTTTTTTAAATTGACTGACTGAAGAAAATAGAAGGGCTTTGTGTAAAAGCTGAGCATGACAAAAGGCAGAACTGCATCAGGGTATGAGGGTAACTAGTAATAGTGGAAGCAAATATTACATGACAGTGGTCCTAGAGACAGGTATCAGTTTCATGGAGCAGAAAGTGAGTTTTCTATCAACAGCAGTGCTATAAACTTCAAGGAAAAGGAAGCAGATAAGTGAAGTGAGTGATCCAGAGGGCATCTCTATTGGTAGCAACAGATGACCATTCTGTAGGAGAAGCTCTATAGATCAGCTGCGGCCAAGAGTTAAGCAGCCAAAAGGATCAGGATAGCGCTTGGGGTTTTTGGCAAAGGCTCTCTCTGAAGACATGACCTGTAAAACAGCAGGAAGCTGAAAGAAGCACATCCAGATGTGTAAGGACAGTAGGCCACTCAAGACATCTTTAAAATAGAAGTCCATTTTAAGATAACTTCATTATGCTTTGGGATATAGAAACAGCGTATCAGAGATGCCGGTTTTTTTCAGTAGCCCTTTTCATGCCTTTAATCTTTAGGTGATACCACGTGTTTGTTCTTTTACTTTCTAGATGTCCAGCAGGTGACAACTGGTGGTACATGGGAGAAAGGTGTGAAAGGAAAGGCTCAACTCAAGAAAATACTATAATAGCTGTTTCTTCCACCATATCTGTATTTATTGTAATGCTTATTGTCACTATCACAACCGCGGTGTGCCTTAAAAAGAAATACAGCCAAGGAAAGGAAAATGGTGAGAGCCTGACTCTGAAAGAAGTAAGTATTTTGCCTTTTTCAACAATGATATATATATATTTACTAAAAATAAACAAATCCAGTAAAAGTAAATTGGAGGATGTCACATTTTTAAAGTCCGAAGACTCCAGCTTAGGAATTAAAGAGCTCCATTAAGTGCTACGGATTTATCAAACACCATAAAGCCACTTCATTCAAAACCTGTTCTCCTCCTCCACCCCCACCACTCTTACTGCCTTGATGGCAGCCTACATTGAGTGGGAGAGTGTGAACAAAGGGGCTCATTTTCAATTTGTAACTAAACCATGTCTTCCACCTAGTGGACTTGTATTTCATCTATTACTGCATTTTCTACTAAAGATCTCCCCTTAAAACACCATGGTACTAAAAAACCCAATACAAAATGTCAAAATAAAAAGCAAATATAAAAATCAGTTTCCCTATTCAATGGCCATTTTTTATACAAGGAAAAAAGTAGCCATGGAAATCGTGACTTAAGGAGAATTAAAAGAAGACAGCAGATTAAAACTATCTGAATTACTGGATTAGAAAGGACATGTAGTGAATAGCAGAGACATTTGGGCAGGTTTTGATAGGAAGTTTCATAAAGTCCCAGGCATCTGGACTCTTAGTTTAAACAGAGATTTAGTCTTGGAAATAGTAAGAATGACATAGGTTAGAGGGACTCACAAGGCACAGGAGAAATTTTGTAAGCAAACTGAAGAGGAATGGCCTTCCAGAGAGTAGACTTCCATTTTTAATTTTGTCCTAGTATTCTTTACGTGGTGTCCTGTTGAGGTGCAGTACCTCAGTGCAATGCCAGATACTTGGCACTGTTACTTTATGACCTTCCAATAAATTATTTTAGTTTCTTTGTAAGTAACGCTCTTACATTATACACATATTTCCCTTCCCTACAAGCTTTTGAGATGTGGCTTTGATTTTTTTTTCCCCATTTAGAATAAAACATCCTTCTGAAGATAATGCAAACAAACATCAAAGACTCAAGATGAACATCACTCGAAAACCACAACTACGTCATCATTCTTTCTGTTACTTTTATCTCAACCATCATGATAAAGGTTTGTAAAGTCTGGAAAATAATTAATCATCTGGATAAAATACTGTGCTAAAGTCAGTAAAGTGTCTGACAGTGTTGTGTATCGCCATGCAATGGAGAAAGATGGAAATATGTTGTGTGACATGCCTGCCCTGTCCTTTAAGTCTACCTGAACATGAAGAAACATGTAAAACTGCATCCCGAATTTCAATCAACACAGTGAAGTCTAGGTTTGCTATCTTATCAGCTACAGATGTCTATAATAAAAGGGATCTGGACCCTGTAATCATGGGGTACCCAGTGGTTCTGAGTCCTGCAACAGCTGGCACTCAGTAGTGTGAGGGTATGTGGAGTGTGGGAGCATCTGGTTCATTAAGTTATATTTGGTTGTGATCTACTCACGATAAAAGGAATAACAAGTAATGAGGAAAGTGATAAATTAACCACACAGACACACAAACATGAATGAGGAAGTCACAACAGAGACAATAATGGAGACCCAGAATGTTTCAGCCATGTTTGGTTGTTGATCCATTAAAGGAACTACTCAGGCAGAGCCTTCAAGAATGTCAACCTGAACAACAATTTTTAACTGATAGCAAGGGGGAAACATGATTAACATGATTATTATGGGATACTTGAGGCTGCTTGGGATATTGGCTATCAGAAGAGGCTTATGGACTTACTTATGTAAAAATGACTATGGGATGTTCAGGGGAAGGGCCAAAGGATCCAAAGAAAAGGGGAAGTATCATGGTGGATCAGAGAGGAACCAGTGTGGGAAAATGGTGCCAGCAACTGGAGAGACCAGCCTGCAAAAGAGATCTGTGTGCCAATGACCAGAGGAGACCACAGGTGTTAGGGCTTGTTGGTCTAGGTACTAGCACATGGAGGACTGGCATGCAAGAGTCTGTGTGCCAGTAACTGGAGGCCTGTGGGCGGTAGGGCTTGTAGGTCTAAACCCCAGCGACTGGAGGGACTGGGGTGTGTGTGGGGGCGTGTGTGTGTGTTGTATGTGTGTTGAAAGGTCCAAGTGCCAGCAACTGGAGAAGAGGCCATGGGCACCAGGGCTGTAGGTCTGGGTGGCAGCAACTGGAGGGATCGGGTTGTATGTGGCTGTGTAAGTGGTCTAAGTGCTGGCAACTGGAGACACCTGGGTGTGTTTATATTTCTTCAGTGAATTTAATCCTCTGTATGTGTATGTATAATTCACTAGCAAACTTCAAGCTGGACTAGCTGGTGAGTTGGAGGAAACATTTCCACATCTGGAGGACTCGGTCTGAGCCAGTGGTTGGGGTAAGGGAGCCCAGGGTCCAGGCACGGATGTTAGGCAGACTGAGAGCCAGTGCTAGGATCTGTGATTCAAGGGATCTGTGATTGTGGGAGTACTTATGCGATGAGTGTGTGAGTGTACACATCTGTTTTGCTAGCAAGTATCACAATGCTCTCTCTGGCAAGTAGGAGGTGACCTGCATACCAGCTAAGGGGCCCCAGGTCCAGGCATGGATGTTAAACAGGTTTAGAGGCCATGCTAACATTCAAGGGGTCTTTGAATCTGGGTGTGCTTATGGATGTGGAGAATGAGAGCGCGCATGTTTTCACCAGAGAACCTCCATTCTGATCGGCTGGAGGGGAGGAAGAGGAGGGGGCTGTCTGTACTTGTGTGAGTTGGGGTAGCATTATAGGTGGGTGCTGCTACCCATGCAGCTCTGTGTGTGTGCAGCAGTCTGTTCAGCCAGCCGCATTAGGGACCTCTGTGTGTGTGTGTGTGTGTGTGTGTGTGTGTGAGTGAGCGTGTCTTTTGGATACACACTCAACCTTGCTACAGGCCAGACCTGCAAGCAGGAACAGCAGCAGCTGCATCCCTGGGACTGGGATGGAGAGATCACCTAGGACTGTTTCTGGCTGGGCACGTCAGCTGGGGAGGAGGGATCCTGGGTCTGTTGGATTTGGCGTCTCCCTTAACACCCTTGATAAGGAGGGCTACAATTCAGTGGGATTTGGAGAACAGAGTAGGCACGGAAATAGGAGAAGGGCCAGAGGAAGCAAAGTGTACTTCCCTGAGGACACTTTGCAGAGGAAGATGGCAGTCACCATGGGCACAGATCATCACATTTGCAGTGTTTTGGAGGGGGGCTGCAAGAGACAGGAGTGCCAGTAATAGAAATGTCAGGTCACAGCAGATGGTTGGTAGACTGGTATGTGAATATGTTCACATTTAAAGGTCAGCAGCTACTTTGATTCCTTGGAATGGATGTTGATGATCATAACATTTGTCGTGCAATTTACCCTAACTCTGGGCAAGAGCAGTTCAAATGTATGGAAATTTGATGTCTTCCTCTGAATGCTACTGCATGGCACAAAGCAACAAATGTGTATGGCTCTGTACCGACATTACATATGTAGTCCTCCTCTGATTAATATTCTCTGAAATGTAGTTATATTTAAAGTATTCATAGCTGGTTTTATTAGCTTTTGTTGGAACCCAAAGATTCATGAAAACAGCCAGACAAAATTAACAAAGATTTGTCAGAGCTAACAAATATCCTGGATAGGAAGATACCCTACTATAGCTGTCTTAAAATAACTTTCCTATTTTGACATGTCTTCATCAGCAGTTTTCATGCAAATAATCCTCCAAATGCGCCTTCAATTAAGATATGCACATAGATTTACATGGAGTTAAGAAGACACAAATGAGACTGTTCATAAATTCAACCCTGGCTAAAATACTTAACATTATAAACAGTGAGCATTTCATAATTTCAAATGTGAACTACTGGATTTGTGACTGCAGAGATCATTTATATTTTTTGAAATCCAGATTACATGAAATGGCATAAATACCACCTGAATTGTCAACTCTTCTGTGCTTTCACTAGAAGAAAGCTTAATACATAGAGCAATATATTACAATACATTTTGCGAAATACAAATTCCACAGGGTGTGTCCTGAAAAGGTGAACTTCCATCGGAAAAAACCTTAAGCTTCTGCTTATTCATTTCAAACAGGAATCAGTGAGGAGCACAATTTGAAACTGAATCTCCCAGTCAGTGAGTAAGAACAACTCACTTTTCAGTGGTGTGCAGGTTCCACAGAGCCAAAAGCGACTGAGGTTTTATTAACGTCATTAACTGATCTAAAAATACTCAAGAGGAAAATACTTTTTTTTCAATGCAGAAAAATTAGTCAGGAAGTCCAACATCAGATTCGATATTGCACTTTATTGTATATCACAAAATTTCTACTACTAGCTCAAGTTCCTGAACAAATACATTTTTCTTACAAAAGCTGTACCACAACTGTTTTACACTGATGGTCTTTTTCTGTGAAGAAAGGAGGTGAGAGATTGAAAATACATATGCAGTTTAGGAAATGAAGCATTTCAACTGGAGTTTTCTTCTTTAAGAGTAGATGCTTTACTTGGATTTGTAATTTAACTGGTTGAAGTTGCAATGTCTCAGTAATGGTCACCTCTGGTGAAAACAGCAGTGAAGATTCACCAGCCCCGGTGAATCTTCCCTGCTTTACAAAGACTTTTCCTACATGGTTATTAGGACTGCGTCTATTATTTTTAATGAAACAGCTTAATTCTGGAGACATACATTTGATGCATTTACAGATAATATGGATATTCATCACAGATCAGATACTGCATTGGTCAGTCGGAGGGCCATACATGAAGTTGCAGCCCTTCACAGAAAGACTGGGTGTATACTTCACTTTCCTAAAGCAGATTTATTCACAGAAAGTTTTACTAAAAAATCTTTAAGTAAGCTTCTCCGTAGGGAGTCACTGAGATACTAATATGAGAGTAAAACCCACCAGTGTAAAATCTGCACAAAGTTCCACTTCTCTTTCCCGTCCTTCTCACATTGGGGTGATTCAGGTTATAATTTGCAACAAGGATTTGCTCTGCCTGCATCCCTGGAGCCATGCAGGTCAGGCACACTCCACTCTCTACAGATCAGGACTAGTGTAAAAAGCCTATTATTGGATTCCCACAACACGCAGAACAAGGGCTTGAGCTGTGGATGTTGATTCCTCAGGTCAATTGCCCTGCTCCCGTGCTTCATTCAAGTGCGGGTCTCTGCTGGTACCCGGTGGCTGCCCCCCTAGCAAAGACCTGGGCTTAAGTGAATGTTGTCTTCTCTGCTCCTCCTCTTCTGGGCTCCGGACTAGCTGTACAGCTGGACCTAGCAGAGTATGTGCATGTTGTATTTAGAGCTGTGTGCATGACTCACTCCCCACTGCTGAGTCTATCAGGAGTCACAGCATGGGCTTAAAAATAAAATTAAAAAAATGCAACGTTCAAGTCAGTGGCTCAGGTTTGGAGTTAAAAAAAAAAAAGGTAGGTTGTTGGTCTAGCTACTTATTGGTCTTTCTCAAAGAATCTCAGCATGGCAGAAAATCTTTCAGGCATGCCACCTAATACCTATGCTAAACAGTATACACAGCCTCATATTCCTGATATAGGCAAACTAGACCAATTTCATTGCTATTTGCATCACACAGATCAACTCGCTCAGTCTAGCTTTTGCACAAGTAGCAGATAACTGCATCATAATGTCTAATAGTCTGGCTGGCACTGTGTTGTCTAAATCCTAGACACTAGCTCTCTCATTTCAGCTAAGCATGTCAGGTGTCTCGTACCACCCACGCCAGGCAGACACGGTTCCAGGCTGCAGGGCAGGAGTCACGAGTTGTCAATTTTTGTAGGTGCAGGTCAGAACAGAGAAGTGGTATTTCTCCATTTTTTTTTCACAGCTCTCCTTTTCCACTGGTGTTAGAACTCAGGGGCTTTTGCTAAGACACAGGTGCCACATGTCAGTTAAAATACCTCTGATTCTCATAAATGGGATCTTAATTCTCCTGTCTACTTGGACTGCATTTTCAAGCTATCTTCAAGTGCCAGTACTACGGAGATTCATGTCTCAAAAGGAGAAGATAACCACCAAATAAACTGCATTTTCTGAACAGTCATGCAGTCAATTGCTGTTTCTTAAATCTAGAGTTGTTGCTTAGAGACTTTTGCCGTATTTGATCCAGTAATGGCACAATATCTGTACTTTGCTCAGATTGTGCTATGAAATTATGAAGAAATTTAATATACAGTGATCTCATTTTCCCACTTCTTTCATATATTCTAGTTTATTGCAAAAGACAGCTCTAAAGTTTTAATAATACATTTTGTGCAAGAAGATTATGAATTTTTTGGAGCAGACAGATTCCACGTGGCTGCTCTCCTTGTCCTCCCCCTTTTCTGAGCATCAACAGAATGAACTGGGGGAAAAAAAGACCACACCAATTCAGACTGATCACCCCTCCTACTCCCAAATTAATAATTTTCTGGAGTGCATATGGATCCGTCTCCTTTGTATTAAACTTCTTCAAAACCATCACCATTGCCACCTTTTTTTATTTTTTTGTGGAATGCTTTTTTTCTTCCCCGCCCCCAGTCAAAGTTCATTACTAACAACATGGACACTGTAACTGGTGTAAGGCTTGCAGACAGATTGTCATTCTAGTTTTCATCTTCATTTGCTCACAAGTTCCTAAACTCCTTCCACTTGAGATGAAACGGTCCATGCTTGATCTCTGCCTTTGACTTTACCTACTGCGAAAACAAAATAGCGTCAAAGAAGTTTAACTTGAATGTCTGGAACTTAAAAGAACAAAATCAAACTTCATTGTTTCCCAAGGTTGCAATGCTTAAGCATACAATACCTAAACATGATTGCTCTTCCAGTGCAATGCTCATGGAAAAAAAAGATTGTGCGCTTTTTATCAGATTTGAATCTTATCTCTAAACAATTTGATGAACATTTTGATTAACTTCTTAATGATCACATTTCTGCTTAGCCGTTACTAACATGTAACTAGAACCAGCCATCTTGTTCTGCTAGAGCTCTGTGTATGTGCATTTGCCCTTGATTTTTTTTTTTTTTAACACCATCTGGATCCATGCAGTCTATGCTACAAAAAGCCAGATCAAATCTTGTCAGCAGGACGTCTTCCACTTCATCTGTGATTGCTTTTTTTTTTTTCATACTTCTCATCATGTTGTGAACACTTGGGTTTGGAGGCAGCTTTCACTCATGTAAATGATGTTTGCTCGTCCAGTGTTTAACCACTCTTTCAGTAAAGACATTATGAATTACATAAAATTACATTGCAACTTCAGTTCAGTTTGTTAAGTCGGCTATTAGTTTACTAAGTTTGGTAGTTATTAAGTTTTTTAAAAAACTTTAGTTTATTAACTGTGGCAGGAGTCTCTGTTGCCACTTAGAAGAGACAGGTTTCATTCTGGCTGCTGCTGTCATGCTTTTGCCACCAGAAAAGATTTGTCAGGGTAAGCTGAAGGTAAGGAGAGAAACAGAAAATGAAAGTATTTATCATCTCATCTGGTTAAGGAACAACCTCTGCAGGCGCTCGGGACAACTGTAGGATCATGCTTAAGTGTTAGCATGTGTGATTGGGAGGAATGGAAAAGAAAAGCCGCCATGATAAGAAAGTATGAATTTCCTTAAGGGAAAAAACCTCTAAGGAAAAAAAAGAAAATTAAATTGAGATAGTAAATACCCACTATGGGCCACTGCATGATAGTCTACAGGCCATGTCTCCCAAGCAGATAGATGCTCCTTCGCAACATGAAGCCTGAACAATTTCTTCTGCTCAGCAGCCCACCCATTTGCTCTGCTTTTCATAGGTTCCCACCTCACAGCAAGATCAATCGCCACTACTCATGTCCTTTCTAAACCTATTTCCATTAGCTTATAGCAACGCGCACGTCTCTCGCTTACAAGCACTGTGGGACCTCTGGCTGCCTCAACAGCAGCGCTGCAAGAGCCTTTTTGGGCAGCTCTCTCCCTTGGGGAGGTCTGGGAAACTGGCAGCCAGGGTGATGCGGAGGCTGAGCTGGCACAAGCATCACACAAAACATACTTCGTTGCTGGAGGACTGAAGAAAAACTTGGAAGCCACTTCCGTGGCCTCTGCCAGAGACAAAGCTGGTGGTGGTACCCCATGGTGCTGGCTCTGCTGTCCCTATGGAGAGCTCGTCCCTGCATAAATAAGAGTCATTCTTGCCTTGGAGGATTTGTTGGAGGAACTGGTGGAGGCCAATGCTCTGTTTCACGGAGCCACTGAAGACCAGATATAAATAATTGTCCTCCTCACTTGGGAGGGAAGTCCCCATCCCGCACACAATCCCCCTTGCCAGGAAAAGTGGGGCTGACCTGTCCCGGCGCTCTGCCCCACACTGGTTTTCCTGGCCGGGTCCCCACGCGGTCACACAGTGGAAGTGACTGCATAGCAATTTGGTTGACAACAATCCTCCCTGCTGGCTACACCCCTGTCCATGAAAGACCTGCAGAGCACTGGCTGGCAACCACCTTCCCCCCAAGAGTGAATCTTGAGCTTTGGAACAAATTTGAATTTCTGAGAAATACAAATAGCCACAGATGCATCCATTTTGAATGCGGTCCCAGCAACCTCAAAGGTATTGCTGAAATGAAATGTGGGGAAAGGAGGACTAGAGGTTTATTTACCTTTTTTACCCTGGGATTTAAATGAGCAAGCCACTCCACCCTTTGTGCTAGCAAAGTCATAGAAATGCTTTCATTTATGCCATAATCATGCCTGAGTGCCTTGATTAGGTGGTGCCACTTGCTTTCCTAAGAGCAAGTTATCTTGGCTTCCACTTGCCTTGATTTATTCCCATATTGCACAAACCACTTCGCAGGTGTGTCAGATCACTCTCAGATTGGCTGTGGTTGGGCTTACTTGCACATTTGCTTTCTCACTTGTTTCCCACAGCATCTCAATGATCTGGTAGACTAGGACTGGGTGGGCTAAAAATGATTTTTTTTTTTCCATTCCACAAATATTCTTCAGCTATAAAACACTTTCCCATTTCTTATTAGGTGGCATCAAGACCATTTCAAGGCTTTGTTACGAAAAAACCCCACAGGCCAGTGTGCAGGAGCTCAGGTACGAGGGTGCTTGCTGATGCACACACGGGCATGCAGCGTGCAGCCGGGCGTGCAAGGCCCGTTGCATGACAGGAGAGTTTTAGAGCTCAAAAGACGGAAAGGTTCATATCTTTGGAAATGCAAGGCTGAGCATCAGTTTCTTAATCAGCAGTTACAGCTGCTCTCAACTGCCTTCCTGGCAACCCCCTGCTGGTGGTGGAAGTGGTTTAGGGAATATTTTGCAATACAAAGATCACCTCTTAAAGGGGAAAGCAGAGTACTTTGCTGTCTTTTAGCTATAGGACCAAAGCCTTTTGCACACTGGTTTTAGAGCACTGGAAAAACATTCACAAGTCTATGGGGCCGGATGGGATCCACCCGAGAGTGCTGAGGGAGCTGGCGGAGGTGCTCGCCAAGCCGCTCTCCATCATTTATCAGCAGTCCTGGTTAACGGGGGAGGTCCCGGGCGACTGGAGGCTTGCCAATGTGACGCCCATCTACAAGAAGGGCCGGAAGGAGGATCCGGGGAACTACAGGCCTGTCAGCCTGACCTCGGTGCTGGGGAAGATTATGGAGCAGTTCATCTTGAGGGCGCTCACAAGGCATGAGCAGGACAACCAGGGGATCAGGCCCAGCCAGCACAGGTTCATGAGAGGCAGGTCCTGCTTGACCAACCTGATCTCCTTCTATGACCAGGTGACCCACCTAGTGGATGAGGGAAAGGCTGTGGATGTGGTCTACCTGGACTTCAGTAAGGCCTTTGACACCGTCTCCCACAGCATTCTCTTAGAGAAGCTGGCGGCTCATGGCTTAGACAGGTGTACTCTGCGCTGGGTCAAAAACTGGCTGGACGGCCGGGCCCAGAGAGTTGTGGTGAATGGAGTTCAATCCAGTTGGCGGCCGGTCACAAGCGGTGTTCTCCAGGGCTCAGCTTTGGGGCCGGTCTTGTTCAATATCTTTATCAATGATCTGGATGAGGGGATCGAGTGCACCCTCAGTAAGTTTGCAGATGACACCAAGTTGGGCGGGAGCGTTGATCTGCTCGAGGGTAGGAAGGCTCTGCAGAGGGACCTGGACAGGCTGGATCGATGGGCCCAGACCAATTGTATGAGGTTCAACAAGGCCAAGTGCCGGGTCCTGCACTTTGGCCACAACAACCCCATGCAGCGCTACAGGCTTGGGGAAGAGTGGCTGGAAAGCTGCCCAGCAGAGAAGGACCTGGGGGTGTTGGTCGACAGCCGGCTGAACATGAGCTGGCAGTGTGCCCAGATGGCCAAGAAGGCCAATGGCATCCTGGCCTGTATCAGAAATAGTGTGGCCAGCAGGAGTAGGGGAGTGATCGTGCCCCTCTGCTCGGCACTGGTGAGGCCGCACCTCCAATACTGTGTTCAGTTTTGGGCCCCTCACTACAAGAAGGACATTGAGGTGCTGGAGCGTGTCCAGAGAAGGGCAATGAGGCTGGTGAAGGGTTTGGAGAACAAGTCTTATGAGGAGCGGCTGAGGGAACTGGGGTTGTTTAGCCTGGAGAAAAGGAGGCTGAGGGGAGACCTCATCGCTCTCTACAACTACCTGAAAGGAGGTTGTAGCGAGGTGGGTGTCGGTCTCTTCTCCCAAGTAACAAGCGATAGGACGAGAGGAAATGGCCTCAAGTTGCGCCAGGGGAGGTTTAGATTGGACATGAGGAAAAATGTCTTTACTGAAAGAGTGGTTAAACACTGGACCAGGCTGCCCAGGGAAGTCGTTGAGTCCCCATCCCTGGAGGTATTTAAAAGACATGTAGATGAGGTGCTTAGGGACATGGTTTAGTGGACGTGGTGGTGTTGGGTCGATGGTTGGACTTGATGATCTTAGAGGTCTTTTCCAACCTTAATGATTCTATGATTCTATGAAAAAATTAAATAGCCTAATAAGCAGTAGAGAAATCCTGACCTTTCTTTACTACCATTTTATTCAGCATATATGTGAATGATTAATTTGTGCTGAATAACTTGTACAGTATCTATCTGTGAGTACATGACTTCCCTTAGTTTATTAAACAGGAGTGCCGTAAACATCCTCTCCTTCCCCACCACCTTTGGCTTTTGTCACAAGGGGTGCTGAAAGTGTTTGAAATTTAAGTAGCTACTGGTGAAGTCGGAACACATCCCTCCCAAGAGTCACTGTGTAAGATGTAGCCATGCACTCCTAAGGGTCTGGATCATGTCAGATGGAGCCACACATTAGCAGGATTACCCTTGCCAAAGGTCTTTTCCCAGCTGCAGCAGGGCTTATTTGTCATTAAAGCTCAAACTTCAGTTACGTTTAACAACATGGCCACCCCATGCAAATACACAGGTGTGCAGTATGAAACTTTTATGGAAGGGGAAATGTGGGTCCCAGCAGCCAGAGGCCCGACTCCTCTCCATGGATGTGCAAAAGAAATGAGGGCAGGAGGAGCACCATGGTCACTCCCTTCAGATCCAGGGACTGCAGGATGCCGGCCCAGACCTCTGAGCTGGGCGTTAGGGATAGTCATTAAATACTCGCTGATGATGTCAGGGGCTAATTGCTCCAGTAAACTTGAACCTTGGTACTTTCAAGCTCTGGCAGTTCTTTCACTTACGAAGTATTTTTACAATTAATTGCCCAAATACTCCTGGGAAATGGGAAATCAGTTTCCTCAATTTATTGGAAAGACAGTTAAATCAAGACTATTAGGAGGCTTAAGTAAGAGCACAGAGTAAATTGCTGTCAAGTCAGATTGAGAAAAGGCAACCCACCAGTACCTGTTTGTTGGCTGCCCCGATGGTGCCGTTTAGTCCATCGGTCACAAGCAGGGACATGGCACTCGGTGGGAGCAAACCCAGGACCTCTGGCAGCGCTGCTCCACCACGGCCACAGTTGTCACCGAGACACTTCTTCCCCCTTGGCCCCCAAAACCCGACAGCCGTCGGCTTCACTGCTGTTGGCAGACAGACCTCAATAGCTGGATGAAGGTGGTGGGAGCAGGAGAGCCAGGAGTCCCTGCTGATGGGTTAGGGGACATTAACCCTGATATTGCTAACTCCAGGGCAGCCTGGGGCTGCGCTCTCAAAAAATGCAGTTTGCCAGGCAGCTGAAGGGCAGTTACAGCCAGCTTTTATAAGCTACCACTTGATCTTCATAATAAGTATTTTTTATTCAGTGTTTTCTAAGCTCCTTCCCTGTAAAAGGAGGAAGATGCCTCTGACAGCGTTGCAAGTATGTTGTGAGTATGTTGAGATGGATATTGAGAAGTGTCAAAGTTTTTCCCCTTTTCAAGTAACGAAGATCAAAACTTCCGAAGTTTAAAACACTCACTTAAACCTTGTAAGTACCTTGAAATATCATTAGTACCTTTTTTTTTCCCTAAGCTTGCAGCCTTTTATTTCATACGTTATTCAGAAACACAGCTTCCCTATAAATGTTATGAGGTGTAATGTTCAACTTCAGTTTAAAAGGAGAAAATTGTGAGCAAATTAAATCAACACCTTTCATTATTCCAGGTAAAGGAGCCTGCCATGCTCCACCAGCATCTCCAAAAGCACAGGTTCAGGCAATTGAAAGAAGACAAAGTGTTACAGAGACATGTGCTTGAGCCTTAAAGTTCCCAAAGTTGAAGGGCTCTGGTAAGAAATCCTCTGCATTATAGAATTTTAGGGTTTTTTTTCCAGCATTTCCCCTCCATAACGCTCCCGAGTCTTAGCAAACCTGGAAATCTTGCACCACTGATTAGCTTCTAAAATTGCTTTAGCTAGTTGAAAGGTTACACCAACAGTATTGCTGTATAAGAAGGACTGCAATTGTTCATTTCAGTCTCAAACTGTAAAGAAAATAAAGAGAAGCTGGCATTCCTAGGGTCAGGAGTGTAAATCTATCTATCTATCTATCTATCTATCTATCTATCTATCTATCTATCTATCTATAAAGGAACCACAACTGTTTTCTTAAGGAAAAGTTTATATTACTATGCTATTATTACATGCCTAACACCGCTCCAGACATTACTGCAACACAGGTAGGTACTGAAGACATCCTCAGAAATCCTACTGTTTCAATAAATCAGATAGAAATGCTCAAAATATACTTTCCTTATTAGAATTCTTGCTTCAGAATCCTCCCAGAATAAATCTTTTTTTCTTTTTTTCTAATTTAAGATCTCATTCCAAATTTCAAAGAAGTATGCCTAGGTCCAACCTAGCTTTGCATTTTATTAAGGGACCAACTTTTGGCTTTATTAAAGTCCTTTGGATTGCAAAGTGCAGCAGATCCATTAGCATGTCATTGAGTGCCATTATGCAACTGCTTTGAATTTTCGTGGCTCCACATGTGCTATATTTGGATACACAGCGAGGTAATTCAGGTGCTGGGCAAGTGCTTTCAACAAGGGGTTGTTGGATAACTGATCCCATCTGTACTGACATGGTTAAAACACCATAGTAGTGCGGTGTGGATGAAGCGTTGTTTCAGTACTGCCAGTAAGTAAGTGTGCAAGTTGCCTTCTTCAGGAAAGAAAAGACATACTCAAACAGGAAGATTTGAAAAGGATTATTGTTTTAGGTTAATCTATCTTTAAAGCAAGTTATCAAATATTTGATTGAAGCTCTGTAGAGAAATAGCGAGCTTCATTTATGTAAGGAAGCTGACACGTCTGCCAGGAGTTCTTATGAGGCAGGTTAGCATCGTCAGGCTAATGTAACTTAATTATGGGTACTGAAAACAAAGCATTTAGAAATGAAGTCACAACTGAACAGCCACCATGCCTACAAGTGACAGAAGTAGAATAGTTCCATCAACTTGAGCGATAAACTGAAGCCCATTCGTGAAATCAGTGGGTGTCTCGCGCGAATGAGCAGTGCAGGATTAGACTCGATTGCGCATCATGCCGGCACTAGTTAGAAACATAGAACAGATGTCAAGTAAATAGGGAAGTGTGGGACAAAACAGAAATAATTGTAAAAATGTGCCCAAGGATAAAATAAATTGATCCTAAGACACTAACAAACATTCTTGTATAAGACGAAATGAGTCTTTGTACTGGGTTGGCTTTTATTTTCTTGCTAATATTGCATAACAGAACTACACTGGCATGATGAGGAGGGGGGATAATAAAATAACTTATCAATGCACTATTAACTCTACATGCTCTTACCTAATAATAAGATATTGATGTCTCCTTTAATGCGCGTCCCATTGTTGAGAACTCTCTCATTATCCCGCAGTAGCATACA
This sequence comes from Aptenodytes patagonicus, assembly GCF_965638725.1. Taxonomy (NCBI): domain Eukaryota; kingdom Metazoa; phylum Chordata; class Aves; order Sphenisciformes; family Spheniscidae; genus Aptenodytes; species Aptenodytes patagonicus. The sequence goes on along the minus strand of NC_134950.1, from coordinate 49,015,061 downwards.
CAAAATGGCTTTTTTAATATACTCATGGCCATGAACGTTTGGTGCTAAAGACTTGCTTAAATGGTCAAAGATATCCTATTTAAGAAACAGCAAACACTTACATTGCACATTACCAACATTAGAATGGAATCTCATTATCCATTAGCCAGCATTAGTGCAATTTATAACTTACTTTAGTTTGAGCTTTGCAGAATTTCTTGATCTTTGCCACATCATCAGCTGAGAATGTGGGTGCTAGTTCTTTGCTCATCACTTTGATATTATTAGCCAGCATCATTGTCCCGGGTATTTTCCTCCAGATGCAAAGAAATGTCATGAGATTAACTATTAAATAGATGAACTATTAAATACATACTGGACCATTGTTTTCATGACACAAAAAGCTGCTTAGGAAAGAGAAAGTGCAAGTGGAATCAAATTCAAAGAAATTATTAGATTTATCCATTTTATTATGGCTTAGCAAGTGAAATCCACACTAAAAGAGGATTTAATGAAGTTCCAACACCAGAATTCAAAAGAACTAGAACTACATAGTATAGTTTTATAGTGCTGGGGATTTCATTTCTTCCTCTCCCCAGAATACGAATGGGTGGGATATCTGTATGGTGTGGAGCAGGAGACATCCTGTCAAAGAACATGCTCTGGCGGTAGGGCTAGCTTTGAAGGAAAGAGAGAGGACAACTGATTTTTTGCTTTGTTTTCGAAAGGCTTGTCAGATGCTTGGGCTTCTTCTAAACACCAATCAGACAAGCCTTGCAAACCCCAGAGGGTGAGAAAAACCAATCATCTCAGAAACCTAACTTTTAAAGCAGAAACCTTAACTTCTACATTATGAACCTATCAATGTTTTGTTAGTTTACAGGCTTTGTAGGGAAGTGCTGGCAAAACAGCTGGCGTTTCAGAAGGACCGTGAGAAAACGGTCTGGGGAGGGGAGAGTGCAATTGATACAAACTATCTGGAGAAAGAAGTGAATGCAGCCCAAGATCTGTGTGTGAGCAACACGAGCCCCCCCCAGGGCACGGTTGTGTCTCCCAGGTAAAAGGACTTGACCGGAAAATAAATCAAAACCTAATCCGATTCCAGCTCGGTCTGCCTCTGGAGGCTCCCAACAAGCCTCTGTGTTTTTTCTGAGCCTGTCTCTGCCGTTGCGGTCAGGCAGAGCTCTTCCAGCTGCCCAGTTTGGCCCTGCCCAGGTGAGCACTGAGCTGCGGATCCACCACAGCCGCCCACAAAGAGGGCTCATGGAGGAGCAGGGAGACAGCTCAGGGGGCGTTCAGCTGTCACTGGGCAGGGTCCGGGGCCAGGTAACGGGAGGAAATTTGGCAAAGAGGAGACTGAGATAGGTAGAAACAGTTGTTCTCAGCTCCACAAGCGGCACGGCAGACGTCCCCGCCGGGCACGGGGAGCAGCAGGCAGCAGCCACCACAGATGAGCCTATTTCCGGCTCTAAAAAATGGGATCTTTCTGAGTGGATCCTTAGGGAAAAGCTACTGAGTTTTTTTGTAATCAGTACAGAAGAAAATTACAATAGAGTTGATAGCACTTGAAGCCATGCTGGCAAGAATTTTTTAACTGTTCAGTGAAGGCCAATCCCTCCAATTTGATACCAAGCCCATCTCAAGCTGGTTCTGACAGACAACCTCCATTGCTGCCATGCCCAACTGCAAGGCCAGCTGGCAGTGACTTAGGGAGAGGGTGTCAGTCAAAGGTACCTCGATGCAAGGAGATTTTCATGACCTCTTATTCCTCCTGCGCACTATCCAAAATAAATTAATTTTCCTGTAAATACCTTTCATGTGATATTTGCAATATTGTAAGCAGGATTGTTTGCTCTTGGGATACGCGATATTTGGATATTTCTCTACCGAGGAGGAGGACGGATGGCAACGCCAGCAGCTATGGTCACACGATGGTACAGGGAGGAAGGGAGGACGCGGTGGCATGTAAGTTGCCTACATTACTGTTCCAGTGCCTGCGTTACCCTGAGCCGCAAGCTAATGCCCTGAGGCAGATAAGGACACCCGGATCTGAAGAGACGTCTGCCTGGAGATGCCCGCTCTGCCCTGACCGAGGGGCGCCGGCTCCCCACCGCAGCCACGCGCCCGGGACCAGCCCAGGCAGTGGGCACCCAGCGAGACCAGTGCCACCAGCAGAGCAGGGGGAAGATGCTGTATTAATGCTTGCCATTAATACTTAGCGATTGAGAAAACCCAACAACCAGTGCATATTGCCTTTTACACAGCTGAGAGACAAAACACAGACCAAGTTACAAAAAAGCTTAAATCCAAAATAATTACATTTTGTCACAATTCCTTCCACACAGCCCAAGCTACCAAGGAAGCGAGCCGCCAGCGCCCAGGGAGAGACGTGATTTGCTCCATAGCTTCCTTCAATCCCAGCGTGAAAATTTCCAAATGTTTGAAACAGGGAGCAGCTAAATCTTTTAATGCTCTCTGAAAAGCAATCAGCTCACCGAACGCATCATTCAGCAGCCTCCAATATAAAGTAATTAAACCATGAAAAGCTGCTGCAGTAATCTTACTTTAAAATCCTAAATTCCTTTACATTTTGAGGATCTGATGGCATTGACTCCAGTCAGACACACACAAGCAGGGCAGGGACCACAGGAGCTTCTCACAGCTCAGCTGAACACACCTCTTCCACTCCTTGAGCAGAGGCAGCTTAATTTTATGAAGATTTGTTGTTGCAGCAAAACTATCCAGGAGATACAGCTAAATCCAAATTCATTTCATTTCCAGCCAAATTATATTTTGATGCAGGTCACTAGAAGCTAATCTTTCATCTCTGTTTTTCATACATGAAAGTGAAAAAAAAAGAATTTCAGATTAAGCAGCATTTATCATACTAAATAGAATTAAATCAAATGGAAAATTGCATAAAGAAACTCAGCTAAAACAATCAAATTAAAAAAGCCCTTTACCTGTGTGAATGTAATCTTTGATTTTCTCAGAAGAGAAGAAAACCTTATTATTAAGCAAACTTAAAAGGGAGCCTGGATTACCCTTTTCCTATTTCTCTGCACTTGAACTGTCAGTCTGTCTTCACAAACAGATTTTGCTTCCCGTCTGTCAGGCAAGTTCACTTGCTTGTTCTCACATGCTGGAAAAACTTGTGGTTTTGGTATTGCAGAAGACTTAAGCTGTACAGTAAGCAGCAGACAAGTAGCAGATGATTTTTTATTCATGCATTTTTTGTTGTCTGTGTTGTTATACACAGACACACAGGTGCATACACACACCTGCATTCAGTAATGTAACACAGCTTTAGCAAAAAACCCGAGCTAACCAGAGGCTAGCCTGCTTTTAACAACCTTTTATTGATGCTCTGACTTTTAAAGAGCTCCCATCTGAAATAGCTTATGGTAAGTATTAAAAATGAAGAAAAAGCAAAGCCTTCTAGAAGACACCTATTTAAAATTATCTGAAATATTTCAGCATAATTGAAGGAATTATAGTCCTTTTTTTCCCCCAAAATTCCAAGTCTTCCATTACATCAATTAAAAATGCATTTATGAACTTGGCTTATGGCAAAATGCAGAGCAATAAGCAGTGGCTGTTGTGGAGAATGGCTCTCTGGGAAGAATTTTTCTGATATATAACACAGGCGTAAGAAGCTCAATAATGCCTTGGGTCAAATTTTACTGGTGAACATTATCTCAGTTTCTTGGCTGGAATCCCCTCTGGCTTCTAAAAATCCTATTTCATTTCAGGGTGAATTTTGGCTGAGAAATAAATGCAGAAACCCATGCGGTGAGGTTGGTTTCACACAGAACTTGAGAAATGCTGAGGAACATTTACTTTGTTCCTTGGTATTTGGGCACATTTCCTTTAGATCCCCATGAATGAGTGGGTGCAAACTGCATCCCTTGAGAATCGGGAGGGTTGGTTTTTTTTTGTTTACTCAGTTGGAAACAAGCATCCCCTAATTCAAGGTGCTCCACAGGTTATTGCATGAATCTCAAGCTCTGTGAGTACCAACAGAAAGTTGTAACAGCCCGGAAAGGCATGCAAGAACAAAAATACCAGAGGCAGAGTCATGTATGGTTTACAAACACAGCGTGCTGATACTGTTTTAGTGGTGGCACTAGGGTCTTTAAATGCATCTGTTCCTAAAAATCTTGATTTTTGCTTAGCGCTTCTGAATAAAATCCAACATAAGTTGCAGGTAAAAAATTTGCATTTTAGCATGAAACTTTGAAACTCATTAGTGAAGACAGTGACTTTTAAATACAAAATACCACTGCTGTCTCTGAAAGCCCCTGAGATGTAAATCATTGGAGATGGAGAAAGCAGTCCCAAGAACTATCCTGTTGTGTCCTGTTCCCATTCCCTTGCCATGCTCTTTGCTCGGGGCTGCTGTGAGGGAGGCGATACTGGGCTGCAACTTTGGGCTGAGCGGCTGCGGCTCGGCTTACGCTGGCTCTTTTTCTGTTATGTTGGTCCTTTGTGTTTGGAGATGAAAGGCGCAGTGCGACAGAGAGGCCTCTCCTCTCTCCTTTAGAAACTGCCTTCTCATCTCTGGTTTTCCACAGTTCAAACGTAAGACTTTGAAAAAGATTTCAAAGCTGCATCTTGTATATGGAAATTCATGGCTCCAGGCAGGTTCATGATTAGCCCTGAGATTTCAAGCTTAAGAGTAAGAACCTGCAGCCTAAATAGAACTCCTTTTACTTGTGCTTTGCCCTTCTCTGTTTTTTTCTGTTTAAAGCCATCAGTAGGAATAAGATGACACCAATTTTCATGGATCATCTATATAGTTTTACTTTAGGTAGATATTTCAATTTTGTTGTAAAAACACTGGGTTAGGGAGATATGAACACAAGCCATTTGGATAAGCTACAAAAATCAAATTCCAGCTGCTAGTTATCAAATATAAGTGAAGTTATACATGCTTAGGAAACTGAACTCTGTACAACTAGACAGTAGCTGAAGGTGTCTCAGTAATCTTCAGAGTGGGGAAATAACCAAACCACTTTCAGGGCAGTAGGAGCAGAAATATCATGCCATATACTGGGCTTGGGGCTGGGTTCATTTTACATGTGAAGAACCAGAGAAGAAGAATGAAAGAAACTCCATCAACTGAAAGCTTTGTGGTCCTCAGAACAGTTCTCGCTGCTCAACAGCAGTGGGGTATTTTATAAATGTTAGTTATGTACTTTTATAAGTGGATATCACCCTAACTGATTCCTTCGGGGTTTGCAGCATGGTGGAAGCCAAAACCAAGTTTATCTGCAATGGAAGCTCAGAGGTTAAAGCTCTCAGAGCAAGAGGGGTGCAGACAGCAGGAGCAGGTCAGGAAAAGGATGAGTGTTTTGCCTGGACATAGTAGTAGGGCTCTGTGTAGGACCAGAGGCAGCCACCCACCCCCTGCAACTGCCCCGTCACCCATGGCAAGAGGCACCCAGTCAGTCTCTGGAGGCCAAAAGGTAGCAGAGGAGGGTGACAAAATGAACGGATACACTGGGTTGGGTTTTTAGGTCAAGCTGCGAAACCTACATTTGTACTGTTTGTTGCTTTTTTAATTAGTGGGCTTTTTATCCTTGGCCCACTGCACTCCCACTGGAAGCTCAGTTTCCAAGTCCTACTTTTTAACATTGCACAAGAAGCTCAGATTGAATTCTATAAAGCAAAAAATGAACATTGGAGACCCTGTGAAATGACATTCTTTTTTTTCAGTAAACCAGCTGCAGCAGAGAAGAATCAAAAGAAGATACAATATGTGCCCTTACATTTTTTTTTAAGTCAGGAAGGAAGGGTTATTGGAAAGCTTACTAGTTAGGTAAAAGAAAACCTGTGTTTAACTACCATTGCCATTCATTACAGGAAGCAGAAGACAAAAACGTTTGAGAAATCAATAGTAAGGCAAGAGTAACCACAGACCTATGTGGGACAGATGTAGACAGAGGGCTGTTCCCATCTCTACTGCAGTTTCACTGATTTGTTAGTAAAAGGAGAAATTTCAGGGCCATGAAAATGGTCAGAGGGCTGGAACACCTATGAAGAAAGACTGAGAGTGTCGGGGTTGTTCAGCCTGGAGAAGAGAAGGCTCCGGGGAGACCTTCTTGTGTCCTTTCAATATATAAAGGGGGCTTATAAGAAAGATGGAGAGAAACTTTTTACCAAGACGTGTAGTGGCAGGACAAGGGGCAATGGTTTTAAACTGAAAAAGGGTAGATTTAGATTGGATATAAAGATGACATTTTTTACGATGAGGGTGGTGGGACACTGGAACAAATTGCTCAGAGAAGTTGTGGATGCCCCATCACTGGAAGTGTTCAAGGTCAGGTTGGACGGGGCTTTGAGCAACCTGATCTAGTGAAGGATGTTCCTGCCCATGGCAGGGGGGTTGGACTAGGTGACCTTTAGAGGTCCCTTCCAACCCAAACCATTCCATGGTTGTATGAAATACTAATCCAATATGATTTTCCAGTCTTTTTGAAGGATAAAAATACCCATTGTCTTCAGGAGGAAACTGGAGGGCTGGTTACCAGGATGGCCTGTGCTTCATTCTTCAGGAGCAAAGGCTATCTAGGACCAGCGTTTAGGGTAGTTTCTAGCTGTCATGCATTTCTCCCACTTGCAGAGCTGCAGTTAAATAAATAAGATTAGCCAAGATATATGCAGTTCTTCAGGGCTCTGCCAGACCTTCTGCCAGTTCTTACAGTGTCGACCCATTAGAGCTTCCTCCTGCTTTCTGTTTGCACTAATCCACTGGAAACCCAGCCCTGGAGACCTGCTTCACTGACCCCCATATTCATTAAGAATAATTGTTGAAACTGTATAATGGAATAGCAGCAGCGCAATTAAAAGAGCTCCTTCTTGTGTCAGAGCTTTTACGGGATTGGCAGAGAGTCCCAATTATATCCCTGAGCCCATCTATCACCCTCTGCAACCCCTACAGTTGGTTTCATCTTTCGGCGACTGTGTGCCAGTCTGACACTGTGTGGCACGTACAAGTACTACAGCAGCCACCGCCACACAAAGCAAGAGGACACATCCCTCCGCTTCATTGCCAGCTCCTTAGACTTGGCACCTTAAACATGTTGTCTCCTTCCTCCCTATTTTCTTTCCTTTTATTCTTCTTCCTCCTAGCCCAGGCTCCCTGTGAGGAATGGTTTTCATTTAATCCAAGCGCATTTGGCACCAGATTCCTTTTGTCCCACCCAGGAGTCAAGGGCATTTTGAGGTCCCGTTGAGCAATAAATAAAGATTTGGGTCATATTTTTTTTCTATGCTCACATTGTGGCAGCCTCGTTACCCATCTTGAGCTTTCCACCTTTGGAATCTGATGGCGAGAAAGGGGAGAAGACATCTCCTTCTCAAAGCCACTCTTCACATCAGCTCTTCATTGTGCTGAGTGAAAATGAATACCAATGCTTTATTCTGGGAAAGGAGAAATGCTGGATCCAGGCACCTGAATAAAAATATAAATACTGTCAACTTTCAACAAAAATTGATCTTCACTGAGCATGACAACCATGGGCAAGGGAAGAAAAAAAAAATCTATATACAGAATACAATTAATCTTGAGTTTTTGCACAACCATCAGAGCTGCCATTCCAACAGCTGCCCATAGTGGCAGAGGCAGTGGTTAGCAATGGGTGCCAAAGGAACCCCTAAAACTCATGCTGCCATGGGAGCAAGGCTGCTAGGGAGATGGTCCAGCAGCACCGAGGGCCTGGGCAAAATCACTGAGGGCAACTGCCCAAGCAGCCCAGTTTTTCTGTTCATTCTGCAATGGCAAATCCCATCATCTGCTCACGGCATGGAACAAAGGGAAAACAGGAGAGCTTTGCCTAGGCTGGCAGCTTTTGGTCGCCCTGTGCACAGGAGAAAGTGGTTGCATATGACGTGTGCATCTGGTGACATAAAGCATGTTTATACCTGGGCAACAGAGCGTGGTGTAGAGTGCCCCAAGCTAGCGACGACCTGAGCTACCACAGTCTACTGCAACTAAGGACTTCAGTGATTAGTCACAGGCGTCATGAGGCAGGACGTCAGGCTCTCTCAATATCCTGAATCCCATGGCAACTCAACTCAAGGACAGGAGCCCCAGCGAGAGGGAGAACAGGGTACATACACACCTAACAGATCTAGGGGAGGTCTAATTAGCAAATGTATCATACCAAGAGGAACGGCACATCCACGAGTGTTAAGCTTGCACTTACCAAAGAGATGAGAGCTGCATTTTCAGGTCCCTCCCCTGCCTGAATTCCTTATTCATATTTACAGGTAGCTATGGTGACTAGAGTCAGACAGGAGATTTATGTCAGTCTCGATGACTACTATAATACATGTAAACAGAAAACACCTGCCTTAGAACAGCACTTTCCTGCTAGGGAGATGGCCACATTTTGACTTGGCTATAGCCCTTCCCTTCCCCTTCCTGCATCGAATGCTTTCCTGTAGACCCTTTCGCCCAGCCTGGAGCCAACTGACTGGAGCATTAAAAAAATTAAATATTTTCCTTTCCCCTCTTTGGGGAGCAGAGCAGAGATGTGCCCTAGACAGCCCTGCTCATGGTGAACGACATTTTTCTTAACTTGTGAAAGCAATTCTGCTTCTGTTCCACGCCCCCCCACCCCAATGCACATCCTGCCTCCAGACATGCTTCTCCCCTCTCCCAGATGTGAGGGTTGGAGGCTTTACTTGCCCCATCTGTCTCAAATCCAATGGCAACCACTGTGGCAGATTCTGCCCTGCTTTATTTCTCATAAACATACGAGTCCTTCCATAAACCCCTCCACAACTACTGTTGTGCTGGAGTAAACTTTCTTTTGGCCTAGTATCAGCAAACGAAGCTTCAGCCCAAGGGGAATTTGGCACAACAGCAACTTATCTGCATGACATGTGAATGGTTGTAGAGCTGACATTTCCCTCTATTGCCAATATCGGAGGAAACGTGAACAGGCAACCTAGAGCACAACATCGTTTTGTCTCTAATTTTCTCCCCACCCAATAAATGCTTCAGAGACTTTTTGCAAAGCAGAAATACTTGTGCGTGGTCTTGCGCTTGAAAGCATATCCAAATTATAATTGAATACATTTCTCTAAAACAAAGATAATAGGCTGAGGGCTCGGGAAAATAATGCTTTAGGTGAACGTCTGCTGGAGACAGGAAAGCTGTCTGGCAACAAATTCTTTGGGGAACACACAGCTCGATGCTCTTGCTGAAGGGGATCAAGCGAAATTACAAGACAGGGAAAAGTAATGTGTCTTGAGAGGTTAAATGCAAAAGCCTGATTGCTCCTCTCAATTATCCCAATCTTACTTTGTGAATTCGCTATTTGAGAAGTGCTTATTTTCGAATTATACTGAGATGAGCAAGAGGATAAGTCAGTGAAATTACTAAATTAAAACCAACCATTTTACATAATACGTGCAACCCAACCGATTTAGTACAACAAATTCTGTACATGTTTGAAATATCATGAAAATAGTGTCTTTAATATACAGTTTATATACTTACAATACACGGTTTAAATTTGTTCATATACATTACAGGGATATTTATTTGCACCTGGTTTAAATAATAATCTGCCTTCAGCCTTTTACACAAAAGCCCAAAACAGCACAGAATTCCACAAAAAACATGCTTTGTTTTATAACGGAAATGTACCAAGCCAAAGTTTTAGGGCTTTCTCTTTTTGTTTCCCAAGTGTCACTTTTTTGACCTACCCAAAGTGAATCTAAGAGCTAAGAACTAACAAGATATTTTCAATATAATTCAGAAGATTGTCCAAGTCAAGAGAATCACTTTGCAGATTTTCACACTGAAAATTTGGTTATTACGCACAGAACTGATAAAGTCTGAACAACTCCTGGACTATTAGGGTTTAAGACATAACAAATGAAGAGTCATTTATTGCTAGGTCTCAACAAGGGGCCTTGCATTTCCCTACTGCCCTGCCGTCCCTAATACCGCAAAGAGAATGGACGACCCCACACTTTGATTACGATTTCATTCATACCTTCTAGCTCGTACACGGGAACGCTCAATTTCAGAGCATCAAAAAGAGGAGCCCGGAGAGCTGGGCTAAGCCCTTGTCCTTTCACATAGGGCTGGTGTTTGGCTTTTAAGTAGCATGGCGTACCCCCCGCCTGGCCCACAGGCAGGACTTTGCTGACCTGCGTTGCAGGCAGACACCCCGCTGGGCAGCACGCAAGTAACTGGTGCCAGCACACTTTATTTAGCGGGAAGTCAAGGAGTTGAGTCAAGAAGAGAACATAGGAGAAAACACTTCAAGTATTTATAGACAGATTTGAAACACAGTGGTTTTTGAGACAGCATCGCTGTTTACGCTTTTTCTCTTGAAGCTGTTGTTGTGAAATAAAGTCAATTAAAGTGGCAAGTAAAGCTGTTATATTGGAAAAAACCCCGTGTAATACACAGTTACTTCAAACCCTCGCTTCTAGCTGCAAAGAACACTTCAAAATACATTTTCCTTCTAATTTTGGATGGACCAAATGTTTTCTGTCTCTAAGTTTCTAGCCGTAGGCAATTTTTACAATATGGCAAGATTAAGAACACAAATATGCACTTTGAGTTGATTTCAATACAGCTTTGGTTAGCCAGCCAGGCAGCAATACAAGAATCTTAATCCTAGGCACAACGAGTGTTTAAAGGAAACCAGCATTTCCCCTCCAGTTTCCTCCCCATCCCTCCCCTGGCCAATTCTGTGTCCACCTCCAGAAAAGCCCCCATGCCAGAATCCAGCTTTCGCTGCTGAAGGCAGCATCAAGTCCTTGCGCTGCCATGTGACTGTTGCATAGAAAGGATGCGTTTCCTGGTGTAGGACAAAGAGACAGCTCCATGCAGAATGACATGCCAGATTTTTTGCTACCAAACCCCCAGACAAACAAAACCCCCCAGGATAACACACAACTTCAGACAGCAATAACTAAATAAGCACCAGAGGCCTTACATTTATTTAATCTGAGGAAAGAAGTCCAAGGTTAGGACTGGCCTATTTCAGTAGACTGCCTCCAAAAAGTAAGAGATTTTACGCCGCTCTGGCACGACATGCGTTGTCTGAACTCAATGGCTACATCTCTGTTGGGAGACAAAATGGGCCAGAGCCTGCTCTCCGGCCCCAAGGACAACCAACACAGCTCACATCAACACGGTTGAACTCCATTACCCTCCAAAACGAGGCTGGTTTCCCCCACTGCTAACCTCCGAGCTGTGCTTGGGAGTTGTCTGGGATCACCCATTGCACAGGCTGGTTGGGTTGCACCAAAACAGGCAAGAGCCCACATCAACAGTTCAGCAGCAAGGGACTCCCACGAGAGAGTGCCCATGCCCCAGCGCTGCTCGGTTTGCTAGGATGGTTTGCAAGTCCTATCAAACGCTGAGTGCTGTCTCCTATTCACGTCAGCTGGTAAAAAGTTTGTATCACAGGGATATTCCCCAGAGCTTTCAGACACTTCCTAATCACAGTGGGAACATTAAAGTAACCCTCCATCTCGAAGTACAAGCAGCAGTGCAGCATTTTGTAACCTTTTAGAGATTTAAGTCTCCAGGTTTTACACCCCATCATTCTAAAGAGACTGCATGGTTCTCTGCTAAGGCCTGAAGGACTTCTCTGCTCCTGCCCCATTTCAAAGGTGCCACCATCCTTTTATTGCCAGGGACTTCCCGTGAGACTGACGTGTTCACATCGGTCTGCCCTGTTCAGACTGCCTTCTACAGCACCAAAGGTGGTCCTGACCCCCTAACACCACAGCAATGAAGCTCAAGAGGAAAGCAAATAAATTAGATCCCACGGGCATCACTGCTGCCATAACCTGGCTACCTACACAGCAGTGGAGGGGCTGAGCCACCATACTCCAGCTGCCCAGTTTGCTCATCTCTCTCCCGATTTCACCAGAGCAGACGTTTCAGTCCAGCTTGGGCATCACAAGCAGGTAGTTTGACGCCGCAGTCATATAATTCACACAACACAAAGGTTAGGAACACCTAAATTGCTAAAAAAGGCTTGGAAAATTAAGGTGGTGAGCTGCTAAGGGCAAAAGAAAAGGTCAAATGCTAACATATTATGCATAAAAGTAAGCGGTGCCAAGCCAGAACAAGACAACTGGAAGGACATCAATAGCAAGTTTGCAATTAAAGGTTTTAGCTGTATTTTTGCACACAGGATCTGCTTCTGGAATCATTGCACATTTCTGGGACTTTGAACAGGCCAGGTGTATTTTGGTCTATGCATATGTGATTTTAATGCAGCACACTCACGAATGCAAATTCCACCAGGCTGCTTGCAAGAAAAACCATTCCAAGCGGGTAAGCAGAGATAACAGAATAGGTAACCATCCGTAGTCAAACAACACTATTTTCTCAGGGATGTTAATATCCTGGGGGCATTCAAAATATTTAGTGTTAATATTACCAAGACTGCCATCTTTTTTTTGAGAGAGATTTTTTTTTTTTTTACCTGGAATTAACAAGCCAAGCAAAACAAAGAAAAGTACCTGTTATTTAAAATTTGGCCCTTTCGAGTTTGAATGCTCATTTGACATAGCGAGGGTTAAAATGCAATTGACTTCAACTTGCACATGCCTACCAACAAGCATATACATCTGAACAGTACTTGAATTTGATTTAGACTTACTTGCAGCTAAAATATTTTAGGACGCTAATTAAAACACATCTGGAGAAAGCTATTGATCTGTTGCTCAAAGTCAATACATTAAGAAAAGGAGTAGGATTATGAACTCTTGGGGTTTTTCTATTGGGATATTTTTTGGCTCACTGCTTTCTAGTACCCACATCAATTGGGCTTTGCTTTTCTGGTTGGGAACTGGTGGTTTGCATTATTGCAAGACAAATGATGCATCTTGGCTTTGGCATGGAGACATGACATGAAATTTGCCCGGGCAACAGAAAACTCCATTTGCAAATAAATTCTTTTTAATGAGTGAATTTGGTTGAGAAAACAGGCAAAAGCAGCCTCTCCTTTTTGTCCCTCCTCTGTATTTCCTCTTGATGCTCCCACTACGTGCCCTACAATGGAAAAAGAGAGATTTTTTTTGTACTTCAGAAAGGTAAGAAAGGCAGGTGATGGTGTCACCCTGGCCAGGGCTCTGCTCAGCAGCAGGTGAAGCTGCTCCAGCATCCCTGGCTCTGACCACCTGAGGATCCTGGGCACTGAGGATGGACACCACAGACTGTTTCCTGAGGACCTCCACAAATCCTTGCATTCAGTACCACAAAAGCAGAGGATCCAGGGGTTATTTAGACACATTTCAGAGACCTCTGCCAAGCACAGGAAATCAGCAAGGGACTGTCAAAAGTTAATCCTATTTCTAGCCTTCTAAGCAGTTAAATTTGAAAGGTCTCCAGGGGCAGCCTAATGTCCCCTTCCCATCTCTGTGCTCCCTTTTGACTGCTACTTCCATGTGACATCTATTGCAGTGAGTTTTTGCAGCCGGGCAACTGAATTGGCACGTCTTACGATGCTACAGTCCCTCCCACTTTGACACCCACATCCTCCTAGCCCACTGCAAACAAGACAGGTGAACTTAAAACATCACAAGCATTTCCCAAGGCATGGCCCAAACCCTCACTTGACTCCTCCTTACCAGCGTGCCATGTGCTGTTTCTGTTCCCACCTCGCTAATGCTTTATTTCAAAGGCATCCTACAGGAGTACTATCACCTTCCCACACAGATCCGACCACAGGAACAGGATAGCACATTGAGCGCATTTTCAGATGACAACAACAGCAGCAGAGAAAATATAAGGGGTTGCCTTTCGCCAGAGCAAGGCTACTGCAAGGGCTGTGCTAGCTGGCTACTGCGGCAGGCAGGATCTGCCGAGAGAAGAGTCTGTGCACTGAACTGCCTTTCCCATGAGAAAGCTGCACAACCAGAAGTCATGCTACTTACTCTAGCCATCCGACTACAAAAGCAACTTTTGAAATCTACAGGTCATAAACTTTTAATTGGCCAGGGCAGAGTGGCTCAGTAGGAAAATCCCCCTTCTCCCTCCCCCTCTGGGCAATGAGCTAAGCAAGACTCTTGTTTTAAAAACATTTAACTCTTTTTGCTCAAAGTAACATGGAAAATGTATCCACGTTACAGGTAGTCAGGAAGATACTGTTAATAAAAATATGCTGCAAGAATAGTGTATTAGTGGCACTTCACAGCAATTCTTAACATTTTCAGCTGTAGTGTGAAAACGATGTTTTTGTATATCTGAACATGCTTTTTGTTAACAGAAACGGAAGAAAGTCACAGCATGTTGCCAAATATTATTTGAACAGAAATAAACCCATAAGAAATACATTTTTTTTGCAGTTAACACAAAATTGTAAACTGGATCGGTGTGTGTCTTTCAGCATCAAATTGTTCAGTAATAAATACGACTAAGTCTTAACAGACTATGGAGTAAAAGTTCCCTTAGTGTCCAGTTTTTAGCAGCTGTTGAATGTTCAGGGATGCTCAAGGCACACCTCTGCAGATTCTCTATCTTTATTATTGACATACAAAAAAAAAAATCCATTCACCACTCAAAACCATTTATCTGCATAGTAAGAATTTTTCTACTACTATTTACAGGAAGGGCTTTTAGTGCAAAAAACAGGAAGTGATGTATTAGCTGAAGTGCATCGAGCACATCTCGTACAGTTTCACTAATAACTAGTCGGCATCACATCTTGGGCCGCCAGCCATTAATGAACTGTAGTATTTTCTTAACCTGCAATTTGCTTAGCTTAAAGTCTTCTGACAGGATTTCTTCCGTAAGCTGAACCAGTAAATTGCCATCAATCTTCTCTGTAACAAAAAACGATATGACATCTTCTGACAGACCAATAAACCTCAGCGATTTAGACACTTCCTCTACCGAGAGTCCAGAAAGGTCTGTGGGTGGCTGCCAGGGAGAGCCATCCCCACAAGATCTTGGTGCTAACTGGAGGTGGAGGGGAGACGAGAAGGGATAAGACACAGAGAACGTATCCTGCATGCCCTTTTTTACGAGATACTGATCTTCCAAGAGGTCTGGAGAACCAGTTTTCGACTCCTCCTCAGCACCATCTATTTTCAGCGGCAAGGGACAGATGTCTGTAACCATTTTCTCTTCACTTGACTTCGGTGCCCGAGGAGGTAAGGCAGGACATGAATGGCTCTGCTTTGTGTTGCTGACTCCCAGAGTTTTCTCATCAGTGCAGTCTAGAGAGTAACTTGCCGACTTTGGACAGCTAGAGATGGTGTTCGTGAACTCTGAGGGGGTCAGCGGGGAGTACCCCGCCGGGAGCTCACACCCATCGAAGTCAAAAGTCAAAGGTGCTGGGCAGTTTCTCTTTGGCGTACCTGGAGTCTTCTGTCTGGGGTAACTGTAGCTCCTGCTCGGATCGAGCAGGAAATCACTCCTATTCAGGCCTTCAGCAGTTCCTGAAAAATGGTTTGGCCAAGACAACCGTGAAGGCAGAGCTTCAGTTGAAGGGCTTCCCAAAGGCATCGTGCTCTCAGGCTCTTTGGATTCAGTTTTCATCATGTTACAAGGGTAGCAGGAAACAGGTGTGCTCTCAGTTGGGTTGGTGTTGTCGCTCTCTGTGACATTGCTTAAGGAACAAAGCAGAAAGGATGTTGTTAGTACGAAAAAATGTGGCATTTGAATAAATTCATAAATCATCTGACAGAGTCAGAGGGTGGCTGTCAGAAGGAAAGAATCTTCTTTCCTCCGGCAGAACTTTTCAGATTTGAATTAACAACACATTTGAATAATGCATTGACAGTTCTTTTACTCATTCTACAAGCCTGACAAGATGCTGATATACCCAAAAGCCTCATGTCTTGGTTCTTCAAGCTCGTAAAAAAGTACATGTCTCAATTCAGTTCTGTGTCATCTCCCGAATACTCAGGTTTTCCACTGTCGAATTCCTGAGGGACACCACCATGGAAAAGGAACAGCCTCACATATACTAGAAGATGTTCTAATCCTGTATTTTATATTTATATACCACAGATGTGTCATGATATGCAAAAGCTCGTAATAGGGGCAGGTCACCATTGCACTAGACCCAAGCTTGACTGACATAAGAGATGACCAAAAGCCCTTTTGGAGCCAACATTTTCATTTATTATGCCACTTGCACGTGCACAGGGCAGAGGATCCTTCCCCACCAGTCACCGGTGCAAAAACTGCACCAGTGCACAATACAGTAACACAGAATAAGTTACTTATAAGCTTACTGCCAAAGGAAGAGTTTTACTTGGAAGGGTAAGCAGACCTGGCTGTATGTGTTGTGTGTCAAGGCTTTAAGCTTACCCCACAGTAACTTGTTTGTGCATCCATATCCTTAAAAAGCTATGACGAGAAACACTTGCTTTTCAAAGGCACCTAAAGTTACCCTGACCTACTTCCAGGTGGTAAACTAGCTCAGCCTGTCTGAGGGAACGGATAGGTTTATATCCAGGTGAGATGGATTCATCTCCTGAGAGACAGAGGTGCCAACAAAAGCATGCAATCTGTTACAAAAAGCAAATGTTTGCTGCTTTTATGCCACTTTCTTTTAGAAAGTCTGAAGGATTGGGTTATCTCTGGAATTCTGGTCAATTAAGCCAGAACACTGGAAAAACAATTAGCAGATTTATAAAATCCTTACCTAACAGAACAGAGGGAAACCAACTGTTGAAATAATTGTTTTAATTACTCGCCTCTCTCTTCTGGAAACTAACTACTCAAGAAAGAAACTAGGTAGTCATTCTGTGACAGCTCAGTGAAAACTGTTTGAGGAGGGCAGCAGCTTTCAAAAAACCAGCATAGTTTTGAATGGATTGACACAAAAAATAGTTCCCTGTGCCCTTACAGTGAGTCAGAGATGAAGCCAGCCTGGACTTGCCCAGCTCAAACACTAAGTGCAGATGCATAAAAGCAGCTCTAATCTGTATCACTGGAAAATTAGTTATAAAATTCAGCCCCAAGAGATGCAGCTTCCCTCTCTGTCTAACCATCCCTCACTCTCCACTCCATGCCCTCCAAACTTTTCTTTTTTCCTGTTTATGTCACAAATACAAGTCTGCAAGTGAAAGCAGCTGGATATTTAAAATAGCAGACTTTTTTTTTTCCTCCTCAACAAGGATACACTGTCAACTGGTCATTTCTGGCTGTTTGAAAGCCAACTGTTGTAACGTACACAGTGCAAAGCATTTTTCACAAATCTAGCCATTGGGCTGTTCAAGTCAGGGAAGACAGTCCGTGAGGTGTTGTAAACAACTAACCATACAGAGGAATTAAATTGATTGATCCTGTTTCTGTTCTCTAATTCAATATTAGAAATGGGAACATTTAATGATTTAAAAGATTAATGGAATTACTGAAAACTGATAAAGTAACATTTTCAAAGTGCTTCCTTATTTGTCCTCCACCAAAATTAACTCACTGGGACTCAGTGCCAAAGGATGCAAGAGAAACCTCAAATACAGCTGAAGTCAGACATCAGGCATTTTTACAGGCAGATAAGGACAAATCATACTGGTTTTGTTTGTGTTTAAAATATTGGCTGCAGCCCTTCACGATCCAGAAAATAAGATCATTGATAAAAATGGCAATACTTGAAAAGCAACTTCACCAGCAATCTGGTTAGTCCACACATTGCCAATTTTCTAGCAGCTTCCTCTGCAGCACTAGGTCAATTCTACCAAGATGGAGATATCTGGTCTGGACCCAAGTTGGAGATGAATTTCATGCAAATATTGTGAAGTTTGAGGCAAATAATACCACCTGAATTCCCAAGTAACTTCACTTCTCACTGTTTTCCTGCTTGCTTGGGAGGCAAATGTATTCTTAGCTACAAAGAGAGAAAGCAGCATTTGGTGGGCCTCAAATGCTGGGAGGTCTTGTGCCTCCTGTGGAGTAGACCTTGACAGAACTACCCAACAGGCTTTCATAAAAGCAAACGAGCAGCCTTGATCTAGAGTGATCATTGCCAGATACACAACACTAAGCTGCAAATGTGCAGTATGGCTGAGAAAGGCAATTCCAGCATAAGTTATTATACCAATTCCATCTAGGCTGAAATGATTTGGCCTTCTACGATGGAGTGACTACAACAGTGGATATGGGAAGGGCTACAGATGTTGTCTGTCTGGACCTCTGTAAGGCCTCTGACACGGTCCCCCACAACATCCTTCTCTCTGAACTGGAGAGGTATGGATTTGATGGGTGGACTGCCCGGTGGGTGAGGAATTGGTTAGATGGTCGCATCCAGAGGGTAGTGGTCAACGACTCAATGTCCAGATGGAGACTGGTGACGAGTGGCATCCCGCGGGGGTTCGTATTGGGACCGGTACTGTTTAATATCTTCATCAATGACATAGACAGTGGGATCGAGTGCACCCTCAGCAAGGTTGCAGATGACACCAAGCTCAGTGGTGCAGCCGACATGCCTGTGGGACAGGATGTCATCCAGAGGCACCTGGACAAGCTCGAGAAATGGGCTGGTGTGAACCTCATGAGGTTCAACAAGGCCAAGTGCAAGGTCCTGCACCTGGGTCAGGGCAACCCCCAGTATCAATACAGGCTGGGGGATGAAGGGATTGAGAACAGCCCTGCCGAGAAGGACTTGGGGGTACTGGTGGATGAAAAGCTGGACATGAGCCAGCAATGTGCGCTCGCAGCCCAGAAGGCCAATCGTGTCCTGGGCTGCATCAAAAGAAGCGTGGCCAGTGGGTCGAGGGGGGTGATTCTGCCCCTCTACTCTGCTCTGGTGAGACCCCACCTGGAGTACTGCGTCCAGCTCTGGAGCCCTCAGCATAAGAAAGGCACGGACCTGTTGGAGCGGGTCTAGAAGAGGGCCACGAAAATGATCAGGGGGATGGAACACCTCTCCTATGAAGAAAGGCTGAGAGAGTTGGGGTTGTTCAGTCTAGAGAAGAGAAGGCTTTGGGAAGACCTTATTGCAGCCTATCAGTACTTAAAGGGGGCTTATAAAAAAGGTGGCAGCAGACTTTTTAGCAGGGCCTGTTGCAACAGAACAAGGGGGAATGGCTTTAAACTAAAGGGGGGCAGATTTAGACTAGATATAAGGAAGAAATTTTTTACGCTGAGGGTGGTGAAGCACTGGCAGAGGTTGCCCAGAGAGGTGGTGGACGCCCCATCCCTGGAAACATTCAAGGTCAGGTTGGACGGGGCTCTGAGCAACCTGATCTTGTTGAAGATGTCCCTGCCCACGGCAGGGGGTTTGGACTAGATGACCTTTAGAGGTTCCTTCCAACCCAAACTATTCTATGATTCTATGATTTCAGTGGTGTTTCAGATCAATTTGTAATATCCAGACAGGTAGTATCTTGTCATTGAATAGATACCAAAAATAATGGCAACAAGACATTCAAGTCAAAAAGGAGGTGAGACTTCAAAAGGTGTATACACTTTCTAAAGTGAAAGAACACTGCATTGCTAAGAAAAGGTATGCAGCCACATAAGTCAAAATCTACTGTCAACTAGCCTGAGTGGATTTTCCAGTTTGTGGGATAGGTTTGTGCTGAAGTGGGTTTGATCTGGAAGCTGTCTGGCCCCCTTCTGCTACACCTCACTTTGCACTCAGTGGTGTCTGCTGGCCTCTCTGTTCTCCGTCACACCCACCCTGTAGGTTCCCATATAGTTGGCACAACACATTTCTGGATTACCACACCCTTTTTGTGTCCCCACTTACCGTAGCTGGCTGCACTGCATGCATGTAGCACTGAAATCCCACCCAAAAACTAGCTTTGAGATGTTCTGGTTTGAAAATTCAAACCTTTCAAGAATTATACAGAACTGTACAGGATTTTCCATTTTGACAGCCTGTGCCACCTTACAGTGAGATCACCTATAGCAATATGTGCAGGTATTTAATATAAATTGGTATGTCCTATCTAGTAAAACATAGTTTCTGCTGGAGCTTTGCTTCCTCTTGAATCTTTAAAAATAACTTGACAGGTTAGCCCATTTCACAAAAAGTCAGCAACTCTGACACAATACCATGCCTTTATAAACAAGCGCCTTCAAAAATAATACTGCTAAATGTGACTTTCTTAAAGAGTGCTAGCACGGGGCTCTCACAGCTCAAACACATACATGTTGTGCAGTCCCGAAGAGTAGTAGGACAGAGTAGGGCTAGGAGAGCGGGTCTGCTGTCGTGCAGGTTTGACTGTACGAGGAGGGATGGAAGGACTGGTGGAGGACGGCTTTGAACTCCGTGGTGGGACAGGGGGAGCATTCAGGAGCCTGCATTCCTCTTTTACCTGTACAAAAGAAGAACGTGTAAGAAAGCAGCAAGAAAATCTGGGCAACAGCACTCTCAACCAGATGAAACACATCTGGTTCTGCCTTATTCTGTGAGAGGAAATAGTTAAAAAGGGAGGAGAAAAGAAAAATGATGCTAAGTATATACATTTGCAACAGTATGTGGCTGTCATAAAGAAGTCCAAAAGAACGCCTTGCTACCAGTAGAGCTACTGGCAATCTTTTTTAGGGTGCTTTTCAGTAGTTTGATATCCACTCATTTAAAAAGTAGCAGCAATGAAACGATGTGAAAGAACCTTCCAGTAACATACAAAATCAGACAGACTGTTCCAGATATTTTACATTTTGTAAGGAGCAATTAATTAGGCTTAAACTTCATTAATGTTGTTTATTTAGATGTAATAAACCAACCTGACGTAATGAAAAGATCTTAACAGACTTTGATGTTTCCTGACTTACTTCACCAGCGATACTCAGCCATCCAGCTCTAGGATAATTCCCAGCCTTCCTCCCCCAGGAATAGCACATGTATCTCATATTTACCAGATGCTGGGATTCAAACCTGGAGCTTCAGTCCTTCTGTAGCTGCCAAAGCAGTCCAGGAGAAGGTTAGCTACAAAACATACAAGCTGAAAGGTGTGGGCAGAAGTGCCTGTTCAAATAACACACCCAGCCAACAGGTCTAGTTTTTGCAGCCAGCCAACTTTGCAGCTTAAAACACATGACTGCAGCGCTGCCTACCTGAAATTTAGTTTGGTCCGCCTAGGTAGGACCAAAATATCAGGGTCCATCCTCATAGAAAAAATGATGGAATTAAGAACTTAATCTCATCAGTACATATTTGGCAGAGCAACTTTATTTAGTAGGGCTAGAGGTGAGCAAGGCTACTGAGAATTAGGCTGCCAGGCAAGATTTTTAAGGACTCGCCACCTCCCCCTGGGCAGGAGGAGACCTCTATGTTCTCCTTGTCTGAAACAGTCTTAGATGCACCAGAAGAGGGAAATTCTCTCTGTGTTTGAAAGTTACAGTTTATTTTTAAATTTAACAACACTGCAGAACTAGAAGTTATCTTAGCAGTTCTGCAACACATAATTAGCAATTAAAGTGATTTAATTTATTTAAAAACAAAATAAATGTGGAACCTTTTGCAATCCACTTCAGTGCTTTCAAAATGCAACAACCCGTTTAGTACTTTTGTGAAATGGAAAATTGGGGACTAGGACATTGTAGTACATTTTTTCCCTAATTCAAAACAAGTCAAAATTACAGGAAATGCCCAACAGCATAAAACACTGAAATAAATCTTGCTCTAAGGGTTCTTATTTGCTCTTTCAAGAAAAAAAAAAAAATCAATTTTATTTATGTTTGTTATTGAATTCAGGCATAAAACTCTTCAACCATTTTAGTGTCGTGCCCCAAGGATGCCTAAGGACTTAATTTTTTTTTTTTTCTCCCAAGTCAGACTAGGCAAAGTTAATACTGCACGTTATTGACTATATACCCATGGGGTTAGAGAGACCATTCGGGGAGCTCTTGGAGCACAGCAGATGGTCAAGGGGTTAAAGGCATTCTTTCCTGGCAAGACTGCCGGCATTCAAAGGTGCTGGCATAACAAACTATGCCAAGCTCCCTTGCTGACCTAGACTGCAGATCAGAATGAGGCCATAAATAAAACTGGTTTGCAGTCCCAGTTGGTCCCTGTCACAAGACCGCGATTACAGCTGCCAGACACAGCCCTCAGGAAACCCAGCAGGGGAATAAAAAGGAGAGATTTTGCAGATTAAACTGACAAGAGCAAGGGGAAACTTCGGAGAAGAGCTACCCTCACTAGGTCCAAGCGAACAGCAATGAAATACATGCGGGAGAGGAGGGGAACAGCCGCGGTGCGACATGACGACTGCGATGGCTGCTGCTGTTACAAGGAAATACTCTTTTGCCCAGAAGCACTAGATGCCATGTGGCTGCCAGATAGAGATAAAGTGCATTCGCACTGAATGTCTGAGCCCTCCCACGCTCCAGCACTCACTCCCGTGACCCGGGGATGGTGACCCCTTTCCGATGGCGTGAGGTGGATTTTAAGACCTCTGCTCCTTTTCCTTGGTGCCAGCCCAAGCCCCGCCAGCACCCCCTGGGCCCTGGGGTGTCACTCCTGAATCTGGGCATCGCAGGTGCCTGTCGCAAGTGACCACTTCTGAGGTCGCCTGGATAAAACCCACCCTGTCGCCGGCGTGACCGTAAGCGTAATGCAAAGTGGTTCAACACTTCTTGCCGATGGGAGCCTGAACTGCTGGCGTGCTCCACTGGGGATGTGCTTTAAATCAATCAGGAAAACAGCCTCTGATTTTACACAAATTAGTGTTTGGGGATTGAAGCAATTTCTAATTCACAGGCCTTAATTCAGAGGTCATTCCCCCCCGCTTCTGCCTTCATGCTACTTTGATTTTCTGAAAGGTATTTAGAACATAAGCATTATATATCAGAATGCTTCATCCTGCCGGTGAGAAGAAAACCAGAACAGCTTCTGAAACACCCGAATGTCCTTTTCTCTCTCCTACAAACAGCTCATGTACACGCATTTTAAATTTAGTGCATGCAAAAATACAATTGCCAGCCAACCTTTATACAGAAACGCTATGGAATATCATTTTAGAGGGAGTGATGACTAAACCGCATGTTCATCAGCCACTCCTGAGATCTACTTATTCTATAAATACCCTACATGGAAACCATGCAAACATCTCCCCGGCCCCAGCCCACTGATGAATTCAGTAGATCACTGATACTCATTCCAAAGCTGTTCTAGGAAGCCACAAAACCGAGTCTAAATTATTATCATCTACAGAGATGCAGGTTTTTTTATTTGATTTTATTTCCTACGGGGTTACACCCCCTGCCCACCTCTAAATGCAAGCTAATATCTTTAGCAGAAATTAGTTCTCCTGCACGGCTAGAAAGCAATACTGAAACTGCTGACAGCACTCACACATTACCTCAGTAATGTAAGACATGCATGACAAAATCACACACTTTTCACAGTGACCTTAAAAGGCAACATAGGTAGGTATCCCAACCGCCACCCTGCTGCCCCCAGAAGGGAGTCGCTATGCCACGAGGTTTCCCCAAGTGCGAGGGTCCACACCGATGCTGTGCAGGTGCTCCACAGCTTTCCCAGCATCCCATCACCCATGCCTCAGGCATGACATGAGACACCCACACTTCAGGCATGACCGGGGGGGGGGGGGCAGCCCCCTTCCAAGAGGGGTGCCCTCACCCTACTGCAGGGGCAGCCTTCCTCCTCCACCGCCCCCTCGCCGTCCCACCCGCTCCCCAGCGCTGGCTCTGGCACTCCTTTGACCCTGCGCTGAAGTAGTTCAGCTCACAGAAATCAGCAGGAAACTAATAATTTTCCAGATCCAGACCTGGCTGCCTGCCCAGGCACAGGAGCGCCAGAGCCAGCACAAAGGAGGAGCCAGGACCATGTGGCTGGGAAAGGAGAAAGAGGAGGAGGAGGAGGGTGGGACCAGCCCCATGCCGGTTTACATCAGCGTAGGCTGCCAGGGAACCTCATCCCGATATGGTGCTGCTGGGCACTTGTCCAAAAGAGTCTGGACAAAGTGTCAGTGCATACCTGACCTCGGAGGCAAGGAAATGCTCTTGGGCTCCTGCACTTAGACATTACACGTAAACACTCTTTGCTGAGAAGACGTAATGTCTTGACTCTCCTGTCTTTGCTGAAGCTGCTGCGGCTGCTTTTTGGGGAAGTTTTGGCGGCACCGTCAAAGGGCTGCAGTTGTGCCTTTCGTGCCTGCGCTGGCGTTCTCCTCCCCGCTCCTCGCTGCCCCTTCCCAGCAGCTGCACTGCCTGGCCAGGGGGATCCCCACAGCAATCCACTGCAGGCTAATCCAGCACAAATAAATACAACTTAGCTTTCAACCAGGTTGTGACCTGGCTCATGATGGAAAGGCTATGGCCAACACTGCCGGACTGCAAGATGGCAATAGGAAAGGGATGGGATCACCATGGTTTGCTGCAGTTTGGTCTTAGATTAGTCTCAGCTTACTATGCAGCCATGCTCTTGAAAATATCATTGGACTTGCAAATGGAACAATATTTTCTGTATTTAAATTCCAGCAAAACCCCTGCAAAACTAACTTGTTAAATTATAATATCTGTCAAGATTCATGTGACTTAAGTACGTATCATTTAAATTTTGCTAAAGATTCCTAGACACTCTTTCCTGGGGGAACTTTTCTTTTTTCCTTCGTGTTTTTTAAAAAATAATGTTTAGGACTATGTCAAGAGACCACGTAGTGGTTGGATTTTCCACCCAGTCCACATAAGTTCCTGTTAATAAAACGTATTTGTATTTTTGCCTCTGAAGTCTCCATGACATTTCAGGTTTGGAGAAATGATTTTTCCCACGAGTTTTCATTAGAAACCCTAGGACAGGAAACATACTCTGTTTAAAATTGAGTCCTCTAGAAGGCTCATTTATCAACTCTGCAGAGTTCCTATTTAAACATGTTTTCTTTCAATAAGCAGTACAGAGCGATTAGTTCAGGTCTAGCTTGACAAAGTTTCCTTGAGGTCAATGACACTTAATATTCTTAAAAATCTGCCATAGACTCATAACAGAGAAGACAATCTCTCATTAACAAACACTTCAAATCCATAAAAATTCCAGCTGTCTCCCTTATCAGGGCCTGTTAATTGAAGATGCACACACTAAGGTGATCCGAGGCAGTTCCAAGTGGAGTCATGCCCCACACGCTTCAGCCACAAAAAATATGAGAAAACATGGAGACCACATGGAGAGATGATGTAGAAAGCAAGGGAAGGAAGCAATTCTTAGACCTTGTTTGTGGGAGCAAAAACCCCTCAATAAATATCACCTGAGAGTATCGGGATTAAGCTACTAGGATCAGTTATAGTAAATATACTCCGGTGATTTTTAGGACACAACTTACACTTGGTAGGAAACTAGTTGAAGTTGCATATCTCACAAAGTCTCACCGTTTCCTTGCCTTCCATGTGCTCCCTCCCCCCCAAGTCTTCCCTAAAAAAATCCCCAAGCAAACTCTTCACCAGCTAAAAAAAGAAACAAACCAACATAAATAACCCTGACTTACTGCTTCTGATTTGGGAGGCACTGGAGGTGGAGGTAGGGAAACATCTGAAGACTTTGTGGTTGCTCCGACAGTTGCAGGAAGAGATGTGGTACCACACTTTGATCGGAAAGACCCTCTGTAGCTGTCACATTTGTTCTTCTCACTTAGCGAGCGAGTGAGAGGCTGGTCACCAGCCTTTCCAGACCCTTGGTCCAACCACAGCTCTTCGTAAGGAAGTTCTGGTTTTGTAGGCAGAAACATCGATTCTTCGCTAACTTCAGGGAAAAGATAATCACTGCTACTGTCACCAGACTCCTGGTACTGAAGAGCATCATGAGAGAACAGGGCCCACTCGTTACACAAGTCCCTGCAGCCGTGGAGGTTCACTTCACTATTCCCATGTAAGTTGTTTCCATAGACACACACCGAAAGCCGGTGGAAGGACTGCGTAAGTTCGTCCCGTGCGTAGCTGAGGGAGTTCGGCACGTGGCTGTGCCCAGTGCATCGGCTCTTCTTCGGGCTCTTGCAGTCTTCGTTCCAGTCAGTTTTCACATCTCGCACGGCACGGGAATACTCATCTATGTCAAACTGTTCCTGGCATATATTAAACCAGTGCTGGATGATGGATTCGTGCCACAGCTCCCCCTTCACCAGACTGTCGGGTAGAGTAAATTTCGGAAGTGTCAAGTGCAAGGGAAAATGCATGGGAATAATTTTGTTGCCACGAAGCACACAACAAACCACCACAGTCTTGGTTTGAATGTTGACAAACTTGTACCTGTGCCCTTCACGGATAAAATGCAGGTCATAAGGGTTTCTTGGTGTAGGACTCGGCACAGTCACGTTAACGGGCAGCCTGGTTTTTTCTACTATATTGCGAATCGTGTGCTCACCTTCTTGCATCTGCACCTCCAATGGGCTGCGGGTGCTAAACTTGCCTTTACACTGGAAAGGGAGACTGATGCTTTCGTTGGTCCTGTGGTTCATGCAGATGAGGCAGGGCATTTTGCCTCTGCCTAGCTTACTAATTGAATTAAGTTTCCCAATTTTTTTGAAGATGGTATTGAGTCGTGATTTCTCCTTAGAAGATTTTGCATAAAGGATTTCTGCTTGCCCCATTAAAGTGAGCTCATCCCCAGTACTAAGGGTAATGTTGTAAACCTCAGTGTCTTCATTGCATTCACCTGAAGCCACCTGCAAAATAATAATAAAAAATTTGGTTTTCCCCCACTGAAGATAATACTTCAAATCACATCAAATATATTGAGACTGAATTTACAAGACTATATATTGGGAGAAACTAAACTAACTTTATTTGAACAGCTGAGTTGTCAAGTGCAAGGTGTTTAACCTGAAGCTCCACCAAGTAACCTTTTTTTATTGTTCTGCACATTCCTGCATCTTACGTGAGGGGTACCTGAAACTGCTAAAGAAGGCATGAGAACAAACATAACCAATTTTTAAAGAAAGGACAAATCCACATATCCCAGCAATTCAAATAGCCACTTGTGTCATACAGCTATGACAGAGCATGTCTGGATTCCTTTGGGTATCTTTTTCCCACCCCCTTGTTTTTGCTGTTTGTTAGAACTTATTTGCCAGGCTCTTGAGGGAAGCAAACTTTTTTCACCGCCTTCAGCTTCCCGAGGAGCAGAAAAGGTGATCTCATCATTATGGATGAAGCATATCCCTTTGATAGAATCTCTTCCAGGCTAGGGAGAATGACAGATGACATCTATTCCCTGAAGGAGAAGTTAAGAATATCGGTCTATCCCATATGCCTAACTCCACCTCTGCCTTGCTCTCCTAGTCATAGACTTCCTTCCTCATTTTTTGATCATAATTGCAATTAAGATATTAAACAACATATGTACAGCCATGTGTGTGCTTTTCTAGTATGGAAATGGTACTGCAAAGAAAAAATAAAGGCAAAACAGATGTCCAAGGCTGATTTGTTCCTGAAGTTATTTCCTTAAGACTGGAATAACTCTTTATAGACAAGATTGCTCTGCTTCGTATTTGAGTGGTTTAATGTGAAAAGCCCTTTTCAGGGACCTAACAGAACCCACCCAGCTCGTCCTCAGCAGCAGCAGATACCTACTCATAAAGGAAGGTGTATCAGATAAATGCTACTGGCCTGTTATAGACCATTTTATTCAGAAATATGGAACATACTAAAAAAATTGCAAATGAAAACGCACACTAAAATAGTATATCCCTTCCTCACCTCTGCAACCCCTAGAGACTCGATGGAGCTGTGTGAAGGGCAAATTCCGGGCTTCAAATTCAGGTATCATCACAGAATAGCCATTGCATGAAATCAAGGCTGTAATTCCAATCAGTAAGTAACAGAAGTGCCGTGAATAACGCTTCCTCTTGTAAGACATGATCTGCAATTCACCCATATTTGTAAAGTTGTGATTATATTCCACAAGCCTTTCAGAGCAAAAAAAAAAAAAGCTCAGCCGAGGTGTGCTGCCTTAGCACTTCAGTCTCTGGGCTTCTGGAGAGGAAGTCATTCAAGCCCTGAATTATCTAAACAAACACTAATTGGCCTAATCCAGGAAACTACTAGGTTTTATGGTACGTAATACTCATTCACAGTTCGCACCACTGGCCAGACGTTTTGAAACGCCGCGACATGAAAGAAAAGCACTTGGGTTTTTTGCTGTGTGACGCTCATTGCTGGTTTTTCCTCAAAACCGCCACAGAGCTGCGGCTGGCCACATAGCCCTGCCTTCGGTGGAGCTGATAAGGGCTGAGGACACACAGGGCTCTGTGCATGCACCGCTCAATCTCTCCCTTCTCTTTTTGAAAGGGCACGTTCTGTAAGAATATCGGTTTCTAGCACCAACAAGTCCCCACAAATGGCTTCTTTGGACAACACGAGCTATGCTGTCAGAAATTTTAACTTGAGACGGTACGGTTAGAGCTTTTCCTTGCTTCCTGCGGGACACCGGCCGGAGCGAGGGAGGCATCACAACCTACGGCTGTGGGAGCTCCTGCTTGGCCAACTCGCAGTCCCCTGGCGATTCACAAACAAACAAGCCATTGTAGAAGGAAATGGTGGGTAAGATGTGAAACCACAGAGGTAACTAACTGGCCGAGCTTCACAACGAAGGTCTCATGAAGCAGCTGCTTGTTAATGGCATCCATTTCAACCAGCCAAATAGCAAAT